>NC_134503.1:10023665-10137290 GCF_040206685.1 Ascaphus truei
AACATTTTGGGGGAACTCAGTACACCTTTTGGGGTATATTTTTTCTATGCCTAATATGAAGGGAGCACCTGACAATTTTGGCTTTATCTTATATTCTCTAGTACTTTCTCCTTGTGCTGTGTATGTATAATGGTGAAAAGCAGGGTTGCAGACCTGTCTAAGACATGTAAATGTGCTCATAAGTAATATTTTTATATGCTATATGGTGGAGGGTTTTTAGTCACCTTTTCACCCACCATAACTTAAATAATGTGTGTTGAAGACCTACTCATGTCTCAAGTTGCAAAGTCAGTACAACCAACCTCACACTGATGAGACCCACAAGGTCGAAACAATCTGTCTGTGAGTGGGTTTATTGGCTTTGCATCTCATCCCAGGCTATGTTTAAAAGCAGCATGAATCAGTTTAAGGGTTGAAACATGTAATGTGGTCTTGAGACAAAAGGTGTGTGCTCATTTGCATGTCATTTCCCAGAATCCCTTGCTGCAGTGGTAGCACTGTATGCTATGAGATAATGGTGAAAACCAGGGTTGCAGACCTGTCTAAGACATGTGAATGTGCTCGCAAGTATTATTTTTATATGCTACATGTATAAATATATATTATACAAAAAAAATATTATTTATATAGCGCCATCCATGCACACAGCGCTTCACAGCAGTATTACACGTGACATAATAATATAACACAATGGGAATAAACGCTTCAGACATAAAAGTAACAGGAAAAGGAGTCCCTGCCCGAAGCGCTTACAATCTAAGTGGTAAGAGGGGAGAAATTACAGAGACAGTAGGAGGGTGTTCTGGTAAGTGCGTCTGCAAAGGGTCAAGGTCAGTCCATACAAGATGTACACTATCAGCCAGCGGAGCTACCCCTACGCGTCGTTAAAGAGGTGTGTTTAAAGAAAGGTCCTAAAAGATGGAGAGAGGGTGCTGTCGGACATTGAGGGGAAGGGTATTCCAGAGGTGTGGGACAGTGAGTAAGAGAGGATTTAGGCGGGAGAGGACTTTAGATACAAAAGGGGTATATAGAAGCCATCCTTGATTGGAACGCAAGAGTCAGGCGGGTGTATGGTGAGAAACTAGAGCTGAACAGTGTATAGCCTTAAAAGGGGAGTAATTTGAAGTAACACAGGATTATTTATTTATATATATCAAAAACGAATAGACGATACCGTTCTGTGGCTAACAAAATGCTTTTATTTGTGCGAGCTTTCAAGATATACTGATCTCTTCTTCCAGCGTTGTTACAATGAATAAAGCAAGCAAGGTTTAACTTAAAAACAGTGCATCTTGTAATGTAACTCTGACTGAAACCTAAAACCCCCCCTGTGCAGTATGCGATTTATCACTTAAGGTGTTAAATGGTCCCTGAATGTTAGTGATGTAAGAGTGTGTATGTGTGTGTATGTATGTATGTAAATGTAAATTTATAAAGCGCCCACAGTGTATACAGCACTTTACAAAAGGTGTGTGTGGAGTGGGAGTGTATACCAATGGTGTGGGTAGGTGTGGAAATGTAAGAGGGTGTTGCATTACTAAAATTGTGCGTAGATCCTATGTGTTACCTATTGGTATATAGGGATTGAATTACATAGAGTATTTGTATGTGTAATAAACAGCTGTATGTGCAGTCATATAGCGCAGTATGTATAGACATGGCCTTTAGCACTCATGTTCGCCGACAGGACTGTTCACACGCGGAACAAGACAGTCCTGTCGGCGAACAGATACATTCAGAGGAAACAACCCAATTTAAAGTCCTCATTGAGTCCCCTTGGGGATAGTGTGTTAAGTTTGAAAATGAATCTTGCTGTCAATTGGAGCAACACTTTTTCCCTATCACCATCTCTCATTGGGCAGGGGAGACGCGAAATCGGCATACCCTTCAGGGTGATCAAACTATGTCCTCTCGCCCGGAAATGCCTTGCAACAAGTTGAAATGTCAAGTCCTCGACATTCATAGGGTTGTTCAGTACCTTGTGTTTTGCTGACCTATGCATGTGCACTCCTCGAACATCCTAGAGGACTTGACAATAGAGTAGAGACCAGACGGGCACTTAATAAAATAAACTACATATTTAGTTTCACTGTTCAAAAACTTTCATTCTGATTTTAGTGCCATCATCAGGATGTAAATAAGATTGCCCAGTGATTGGGAACTGACAATCTATACATCAATGAATCTTGTGCACCCTTGCAGGGCCAGTTAACCAATGTGTTTGGGCGGCATATTTTTCTATTGGATTAGAACCAGAAGGTCTTTATAGCTTCTACCCGTGTTAAAACAAAAACACGAGGGAGCCACAAAATGGTGACCGGTTTTGGTTTTACTCGCCAGTATGTGCCAGTTTCGTAAAACACGATTCCTGATCAACTGAGAGGCAGTGCTAAAAGTGCTGATAAAACAAAAAAAAAATTCATTGGATATATCTTTCGATTTATGGAGTATCATATCCTATCAACATGACAGGTCCAATCAATAGCTGTCTGTACCTCACCTTTATCATATCCCCCTATTGATAAATCTCCCATCCATCTTAATCAGAGCTGGTAGTCTCTCACTTTCATCACTAGTTGTCCTAACTACTCTCAACATTTGTGAGTATGGTAATCCTCGTTTCTGTGGTCCCGTGTGGTGGCTCGATGCCAGCAATAGCGTGTTCCTGTTTCTTTATGGCATAGTCTAGAAGCAAGTCTTGCCAGTTCTATAGACTACCATGTCTAAAAAGCATATTTGCTGCTCACTAAAGGCCAGAGTGAACCTAGTAGTGGATGCTATCATATTCAACCCATCAATGAAGTCAGTAAGGGCATCACTAAGGCCTTGCAAGATCAGAAAATGTCATCAATAGATCGTTTGTACAATTTGATACATTTACAGTAGTCCACATCAGGCGGGATGTGAAGCTGCTCATAATGTTCCATAAATAGATTCCCATAAATAGATTTGCATAAGAGGGGGCCATATTAGAACTCATGGCTGTCCATTTTAGCTGTACAATAAATGACCCTTAGAACATAAAATTGTTCTTTTTTAGTACTGTACGATATCAATAGCATGATGAACTCACACGGAGGACCCATGTATTCTAGATCTGGCCAATGTGTGCCCTAACCCCATTCATGCCTATATCATGTGGGATGTTGGTAGATAAGCGTGCCACTTCTAGGGTAACCAAAAGTATGTCATTAGTTAGATCTTGAATTTTATTGACCTCATTAATAAAATCTCCGGAACCTTTCACATAACTTTTCATGTTCACCACTAAGGATTGCAGAAAAAAGTCTACATACCTGTATTGTGAAATCACATGGCATAGTCAGCCCCTTGATGAAATGATCAGTCTACCCCGAGGGGTGGGTGAAAGATGTGTGCAACTTCAGTAATGTACAGTATGTAAGATGGGGACAATTAGATACTCCTGTGATAATAAAAAAAAGGCTGGTTTCCTCTGAAATCCAGTTGTTATGTAAACCCAATTGTATCATCGATTCAATCACCTTTTTATATTGCAATGTGGGGTGCCCACTGAAACACTTATAGCAGGTTTCATCACTCAGATTTTCAAGGAAGTCTCTTCTATCGTGTTTATAATCCGTAACCACAATACCCCCCCCCCCCCTTTAACACCAGCTTTATGATGACATCCTTATTTCGCATTCAAGTTACGAATAGAATCCCTTTCCCGTCTCGTAAGGTTAGAGAAGCTGGGGGGATTTTCTTTTCTTACTGCGGAATATATCGGTATCCTGTTTAAGGATATACATAAAACGTGGAGATACTGTGGTTATTACAAATCGAATCAAAGATCAATAATTCTGGAGCTGGATTGTGATTTTTGTTAATGATACCTGTTTGGATAAACATAAAATACTATCTTGCTCTTTATTGCATTAGTCTTCAATAAATGACCTCTTCTTGTAATGCATAACAATGGCTTCTACAGCTCAATAATAATATAGGAGATAGTTTCCCCTGCACACTACAATACGTAATTAATAAAACAAGAGGGGATAGTGCAAAAAAGGAGGGGTACTGAAGCCTGTGTATACAGCCCAGTATACAATAATTACATCATCTCAAAAGTAAATGAAAAATTTCACTTGTGAGTCACATGTCTCAGACAGGTCTGCCACTCTGCTGTCCCCCATTATTGCATAGCATACTGTGCTTCCACTGCAGCCAGGGATTCTGGGAAATGAGCACAGTGTGTCACTTTTTCACTTCTTGTCCATTTTAACATGGACGCCTATAAGAATATGGGTTAAAGAGTCAAAATACACCCCCAAAACATCAAATAGCAATAAATAAATAAACTTTTTTTGGAATCACATTTATTAGCAGAATTGATGTTTCGGGCTCAAACAGAGACACTTGTCAGAACACAAAAAATAGCAAACATGTTTCTGTTTGAGACAAAAATGTCTATTCTGCTAATAAATGTGAGTTTTTTTCTCTCTCGCTATTTGATGTTTTTTGGCTCTTTTTGGAGACTAGGTAAATTCCTCCAGCCTGCACATCCTTTTACTTGTATTTTCCCATTGCCATGTTGTAACGTCTCTCCCAGTCAGAAAGCTTGTTAGACAGCTGGACCGGCCAATAAAATAGAACACTGTGGGTTGTTCAGGCGTGAGAATGGAATATGTCTGGCAAGGGATCGACTCGCTTTACTTCCATGACTAAGCTCACAAGTCTGTTTCAGAAGAGGGAGCATCACTCATCTTTCCCATATGCTCACAAACCCCTAAGAGTCAACTTCTCTGTAGATGTCTTAAAGTAGCAGTTCACCCCCCGCCCTCCTCCTGCCTTATTTTTTTTATAACCTAGGTGGAAAGCAGAGGGTCTCCGGAGCGGAAACGCATTAATTTCAGCTCCCCATGGGGGTCCTGGTTCCTGAGATACATACTTGTAATCCTAGCACCGGTACTGCCCGGGGAAACAAAATGGCGGGTTAAATCTTCTGAGATATGTAGGCCAAATCTCGTGACATGAGGGCTTTAAAGAACCAGTAAGTATCGGCATCAATGTTCCTAGTATGTGTCTGGGAAAGCAGATGGCCCTAGAGCTAAAGTGTACGTGGTTCAGCTCAGGGGACCACCTTCAATGGAGAAAATTGGGGGTAAGGGAGATTGTATGTAAAGCTATATTTACATAGCCCCATCCATGTACATAGCGCTTTACAATACACGTGGCATAATATTATAACACAATGGGAATAAGCGCTGGAGACATAAAACAATAGGAAAATGAGTGTCTGCACTGAAGAGCTTACTATCTAAGTCAGGGGTGGGCAACAGGTTTTCAGGATATCCCTGCTTCAGCACAGGTAGCTCAGTCAGTCAAAGACTGAGCCAAGCATTGAGCCACCCATGCTGAAGCAGGGATATCCTTAAAACCTAACCTGTTGATGGCCCTTGAGGGCTGGAGTTGCCCACCCCTGATCTAAGTGATAAGTGGGGGTGATATTCCTGCTTACACTGCAAAAATACTTCTATGTTCAAAATATGTCATAAAAAGAGGCGCCTAGGAAGAAAGTATCGTAGGAGGAAGACGGATTGTGCGGTGTTAATTAACTTTAGTAGCACTATAACATGTAACAATGAAATGTATTCATGTAAATAGCTATTCTCAGATCCAGCGCGCCTATAGGCTGTAAAATAAAACTGTAGCGTGCAATTATTACAGTACCTCCCTGAAGCAAAGGTTTCAAGATGCTGCAGTTTCAGAAATCTAGATCATGCAATAGGAATTTTCAGATTAGCTTCAAGGGCCGTAAATGCTACATGTACAGTAAATAGCCGTGGCAATGCAAAGGCTTCTACAAGCGCAGGGCTGCAATCGCACGCAATGTACTGAACATGCTACAAAAAGTGGCTCTCGGGAGAAGGGGTCCTCTACTTCAGTGGCGCGCAACTGCAGTTCTCAGGACCCCCCTTCCCCCAACTGGTCAGGTTTTAAGGATAACCCAGCTTCAGCATAGTGGCTCAGATTGAGCAACCTGTGCTGAAGCAGGGCTATCCTGAAAACCTGATCTGTTGGGGGGGGGGGGGGGGACCTTGAGGACTGGAGTTGAGCACCCCTGGTCTACTGGTCTTCTTCAGAGGAGAAGACAATGCTCCACCGCTGGATGTGACGAAGACGCATTGTTCAATGGGTTTCAGACTCCCATTCTCCATGAAGAGGTTAATGATCTGCTAGGCATTGGCCCCTCTGACGAGCCCTATAGCTTTCTCATCCTATACATTTTGTGAGAACACTGCAGGCATGTTTCCCAGACATGATCTGATTAATGCTTCAGTTTTGTTATTGTTACAAGGGAGGAGGATGGGGGCAGAAACTGGCGTTTCAGATGTCAGCTTCTCCAACAAGCTCCGGAGCTAAGATGTCTAAAACTTTCCATACAGGGCGCCAAACCCAGCATTCTGGCTGTGCGAAAGGTCCAGAGATAAAATATATGTAACATTTGGGGAAAGTCCTGCAGAAACATACTGCAACTCTTTATGGGAGATGTAGGACCGGGAGTACATTGTAGTAACATTATAACGGGTCTATAAATCCTTCAAATAGCTGTGATATTCATGTTTCACAGGACACTGGCTGTTCCTAAAATTACATTGCAAGTGATGACTCAATGCCAGTTCTGAGTGCATTGTAGGACCCGTGGCGGTGAAGGGGTCCTGTCAATTAGAGGGTGAGAATCTCTGTATGTGGCAACATCATCTTTGAGGCTTATCTTTGTAAAAAATGGTAGCCATTTTTTATAATCTCAAAGTCACATTAAAGCAGCAGAAAGCGTAAAAAAAATCGGTTTGAGGCAGAGGGTCTGCAGAGCTGAACCGCGTTAATTTCACCTCCGAGGACCCCCTGCTCCCCGAAATACTTACCGCCCGTAGGGGGCGCCGGTAGCAGCTCTGCATGTTTAAAGGTTCCATTCACGCGAGCCAATAGGAAGGCGCAAGGGATGACATTGCGACTTCCTATAGGCCCCATGTGGGGCAGGAGCTTTAAATCTGCCATTTCGATAGCCCCACATAGCCCAGCCTGAGTTGCTACTGGCACCTCCCTCCGAGGTAAGTATCTCCGGAAGCAGGGTGTCCCCGCAGCGGAAATGAATGCGTTTCAGCTCCGGAGATCCCCCTACTTCAAATCTATGACTAAAAAATATACAAGTTGCAAGATTGCAACTTTACATGCCGCCAAATCTCTCCGAAGTCCCATTGCGTCGATAAGCATTTTAAGAATGGAGTGCAGAAATCTTTTATAGGCGGTTTTTATTTTTATTTTTATGATACATCATCAAAAGATATATACAGGCAGTCCTTGTTTTACAACGCTTCGCTTTACAACGAATTGCTTATCCAACGCTGTGCAATCCATACCTATTTTCATTTTTCCAACGCCAAAACGGCTTTTCCAACACTCATACGACGCTTTGCAGCGTTGTGTATGCGTGTATATATGTATATATACACATTCACATTAACAACGTTGCAAAGCGCCGTAAGAGCGTATATATATAATATTATACTATATAATATTATATTATACTATATAATATATTATTTATTATGTTATATTATATATATTATACAGTATATACACTATATAATTTATGTGTGTGCTGCATATATTATTGCCTGCATAAAATATTTGGTGTATTTTAGTGTTAAAAATGCCTTCAGGAACGGAACCTTTCATTTAAACATTGTTCTTATGGGAAAACGTGTTTCGCTTTACAACGTTTCGCTTTACAACGCCATTTTGAGTACACATTGTGTCGGATAACCGAGGACTGCCTGTACGTGAATAAGAAGAAGAACGACCTCGTTACATTGAAGCCTCGACACATTTACAAGCATATCTTTTGTCTGAAGTCGTTAACCCTTTCGTTGCCAGAGAGGCTGAAAATGCATTGCAGTGAGCAGTGCTTCGCTGGCCCCGTCCGTGAGCAACAGGGTTAACTAATGAAACACAAAGACCCTCCTTTTGTAAAGGTAACGAGGAACAAAGCAAAGCCACAGATGGGCAGTTAGAGTAGAAAATTGGCACGGATAAGTCTTTTTTTTAAAAACATCTGTTGTGTTCAAAAACACATGCCTGAAATATAATAATTCTGTAAAGTGTTTAACATTTTCTGTTGTCATTGGCAATGGGGAGGCTGCCAAACGCGTCGGCTGTCACCATTTCGGTTTGAAATAGCGCTGAGCTAGCATGGTCCAGGGACCCAAATGAGTCAGATTTATTGGTTCTGGTCCTCAATGGATCACATATTTTAATAGAAACATTCTGACTCGGGCATTCACTTCTTATTTCTTTAAAGGTTTCTACATTATGGTGGGGTTTCTGATTTCCCCTTTGCTGATTTCGAAGCTATGTGCTTTCTCCTAGAAAAATGTAACCAAAAACCAAAGCTAAAGCAGCAAATTATGTCAATTTTACCATTTTTTTATTTTTTTTAAAACATGTTTCAAACCTGGTAAGGGGCCCCCCAGAACTGATCTCCGTTATGTTTCGCTCGGGGGTTTCCGAGGTATTCACCGGTGTCTTTATCCGTGTTCTCCGTGGATATTTCAGCTGCCGTCCAATAGAAAGCCATTTACCTGGAGGGAGCTTTAACACGGGCAACCGTACCAGGAAGTGTCTCTGAAAACAGGGGAGGGGGGTGGGGGACCCCAGTTTTGATGCCTGGATATTTTGACATGGCAACTAAGCCCTTCCCACTTCAATGAGCTCTAGCAGAGTTGTAGCTTACTATTATATTGCGGGTGTAGGGGTATTATTTTGTGTGGAGGGTAGTGTATTATGTATATTGTATGTGTGGGGGACATTATATTGTGTATATTGTGTGGGGGGTATTATATTGTTGGCAGGTAATATGTTGGGTGGGTGTTATTTTATTGTGTGTATTGTGGGGGTTAATATTGTGGGGGTATTAGTGTGTGTATTGTTTGGGAATGTTAATTTAGGGGGGGTTGAATGGGTATCGGGGGGTGGTGTCTAATTGTGTATGTGGGAGGGGAATTGTGTTTGCGTTTGTAGGGTGGAATGAGCATGATGGGGGAGATTGAGGAAGTATGATTGAGTGAGAGTGGGGTCATTGAGTGAAAGCGGAGAGGGGGGAGAGTGTGCGAAAAGAGGGTATAAGAGAGGGGGACAGGTGGGGGAGAGGAAGAGTGAGGGGTTAGGGAAGAGGAAAAGGGAAAGAGTAAAACAGCGTGGTACCTGTGATAAGTCTCTAAAGTCGGGACGGAAAACAGCTCTGTGCTGCCGGTTGGGAGACGGAGAATGAATAGTGAGGTTGGCATGTGAACATTCTACAGTACAGCAGACTTTTGCCACTTTTTGTTATAGAAATAAAAAGTGAAATGAAAGACAGATAAGGACAAATAAAAATAAGGGTGGCGATCTGCTATGCAGGGCATCACATTGACCTCATTTTCAAAATAGTCCCTTTTGGAGGGACAGCTGCACCTTTGATAAAAGTCAGTGCAAGACAATCATTATTAGTAGCAATACATTAGAATGGCTTTCAATGTGTGAGACACAACCTATCTTTCCAATGTCATAAATAGCAGGATACTGGCAGTGGTCAAAGTGTTGAGGTAGTAGAGCAGGAGTGGCTAACTCCAGGCCTCAAGGGCCACCAACCGGTTTTAAGGATATTTCTGACTCAGCACAGGTAGCTGAAGCAGGGAAATCCTTAAAACCTGACCTGTTGTTGGCCCATGAGGACTGGAGTTGGCCACTCCTGTAGTGATACACACACAGTGGCGAGAAAAAGATTGTGAACCCCAATGATAATTACAGAAATTCCATGATAATTGTGTGTTTTATATATATATATATATATATATATATATATATATATATAAGAAACTTTTTGAGTTTGGTCTTCACCATACAGGTGTGTGGAAACACGTCAAGCAACAATCAAAATAAATCTCTGAAGACATCAGAAAGCAGTTATTGATGCTCATCGGTCTAGAAAGGGTTACAAAACCATTTCTAAGGATTTGGGGCTACACCAATCCACTGTCAGACAAATGGAGAAAGTTGAAGACCACAGTCACTCTATCCAGGAGCGTTTGTCCTACCAAAATCTCTCCAAGAACAAACCAGAAAATCATCCAGGAACTCCACAGACATCCAAGGATCTGCAGGCCACTCTCGCCTTGGCTAATGTGAGTGTTCATCACTCAACGATCAGAAAAAGACTGAACAAGAATGATGTTCATGGAAGGATAGCCAGGAGGAAACCACTGCAACCTAAAAAAAACCATTGCTGCCCTTCTGAAGTTCACCAAGGAGCTCATAGATGATCCACAAGACTTCTTGAACAATGTTCTCTGGACAGAAGAGTCAAAGATAGAACTTTTTGGCCTCAATGAGAAATGTTATGTTTGGTGTACACCAAACACTGCAACAGAAGAACCTCATCCCAACCGTCAAGCACGGTGGTAGGAGTGTAATGGTTTGGGGCTGCTTTACTGCTTCTGGACCAGGACGGACGGCTTGCCATCATTGACACAACCATGAATTCTGCATTGTATCAGAAAATTGTAGAGGAGAATGTCAGGCCATCCATCCATGAGCTGAAGCAAAAGTGGTTCATTCAGCAAGACAATGATCTTAAACATACAAGCAAATCTACAAAAGATTGGATGTAGAAGAAAAAATTCAGCGTTTTAGAATGGCCTAGTCAAAATCCAGACCTAAATCCCATTGAAATGTTGTGGCAGGACCTAAAGCGAGCTGTCCATGCAAGGAAGCCCTCAAATGTCACGGAGTTGAAGCAGTTCTGTAAGGAGGAATTGGCCAAAATGCCTCAAAACCGATGTGAGAGACTGACCGGCAGTTACAGGAAATGCTTAGTTGAAGTCATTGCTGCTCAAAGGGGCGCCACCCGGTACTGAATGTAAAGGTTCACATACTTTTTCCCACATGGATATTGAATGTTTTATCATTTGTGGGTACAATTTTTTTTAAACTAGTATGTTTTTGTGTTATTTGTTTGATCAGGTTATCTTTAGCTATTATTAGGACAGATTAAAATCAAAGATTAAGATCTAATAACATTTTAGGTTTGACATATGTGAAAAAAAATCATGCTGGAAAGATTTCTAAACCTCTGTTTTGTGTCTACAGAAGGCAAAGCCCACAGTGTCTCTCCTGCAGAGCTTCCTCTCCTGGCTTCCTTTTAAGACTACACTCTTATGCCCCTCCTTACTGTTATCCAAGCCCTCATTTCTCGCTATACACCTGCCCAATTCTTGTGTTCTGCTCAAGGATGTCTTCTGTCTACCCCTTTTGTATCTAAAGCCGTCTTCCACCTAAAACCTCTCACTCACTGCTCCACACCCGAAATGTCCTTCCCCTCTATAATGGACTTGCACCCTCCTCTCCATCTTTAAGACGTATCTAAAAACACACCTGTTTAACCAAGCATATGGGTAGCTCCGTGGCCGATACTATAGACCTCATACATCAACCTTGGCCCCTTGCAAACGCACTTACCAGAACACCTTCCTATTGTCTCTGTACGTTCATCCTACTTACCACTTGGATTCCCATTATGTGTGATATTATCATGTCCTGTGAATTACTGCTGTGAATCGCTATGTACCTGGATGGCGCTATATAAATAAAGATATACCTACAGACAGAACGAGAGCTTGGTTTGGTGACCCATGGAAATTGGTGTCTATTGGTTTCAGTAAGAACACAGACACCTGGAGAAGTGAAGATCCATTGTACATCATGGTACTTTGTATTGAAACAAAAAGGGCATTCTTAAAAGATGTAACAGTGTTTACAGAGCTTTTGAAACTTTCTGATGCACACGGACAGATCTGCGAGGTTTCAACCGTTCTGGACATAAACCCATAGAGAGATCCCTTATTGGTCCATCAAAGTGTATCACATCTTGTGACCAATCTAACAATACCACAAAACAAATTGATGGAAACTACTGTATATTCCCCAAAACATGCCACACAAAACACATACAGGCATACCCCGCTTTAAGGACACTCACTTTAAGTACACTCGCGAGTAAGTACATATCGCCCAATAATCAAACGGCAGCTCACGCATGCGCCTGTCGGCATGTCCTGAACAGCAATACCGGCTCCCTACCTGTACCGAAGCTGTGCGCAAGCGGGGAGACTATAGAGCCTGTTACAAATGCGTTATTTACATCAGTTATGCACGTATATGATGTTTGCAGTACAGTACATGCATCGATAAGTGGGAAAAAGGTAGTGCTTCCCTTTAAGTACATTTTCGCTTTACATACATGCTCCGGTCCCATTGCGTACGTTAATGCGGGGTATGCCTGTACCATACTTGGTAGTAACCATAACATACTGCACCATATAAAGATACTAAGCAAATGATCACTAGGGGATCTGTAATGCAGTGATCTATGTTGGCAGACCACTTTAATTGCAGAACCCTCAAAGAGTTCATTTGTCATTTCATCTGTGAAGAAAATGTCTATAGCCAATATGAACCTTCATTGTCTTATCCTTTTTCTTCTTCCGTGTACGTCGTAGAACACAGCAAGCATATTTTGTGTGCCGCTCTGCTAATAAACCCAATAGTCTATGTTTATAATATCTGTTCTCCAGATTCCCCAAGTACAATAATCCTTCTCTGAAGAATGAACCCTTTGATCTTTTGCCACCAAAACAGAAGCATCCTATTCCTTTAGGCTACACACAGTCTCGTGCAGCGACGCACACGTTTCATGCTCATGTATAGCATAATTGGATGTCCACCAATCCTAAGTCTACCTTCAACATTTCAGCAGATTTACCCATGCATCTGGTGGCTCGGACTATCTGCCAAGATCTCCTTTATGATTGGGCTACAGTGCTGAAACATACTGTTTTAATAGATATCAAATAAAACGAGCATTTTGTCAAACGAGCCAGGAGTATCCTTTTGTCAAGTGCCACATTTTTTTTATTTTCTGCCTAAGGGCAGAGGGAGGTTATGATTATTGTCAAGGGCTTCTCAAATAAAAAGAAGGGCAGAAAAAGTCCAACTCCAGCACAAAAGGGGATTGTACATTGTGGGTCTTATTTACTAAGTGGTGCTACGCCGTAAGATATCATACATTAGCGTCAGAACCTTCACAACCCATTCAAGTGAACGGACAAGAAGGTGTTTTATGGGGAAGAACATACAGTATTAGGATCTCACTGTCCTTACCCACCTCTTAACACCTTTCATACTGTAGCAAGGTGGTGTGGGGGGTTGTAAAAGGTGTTGCTTTCCCCAATGGAAGTGGTAAATTATACTTGGGGTTCTATTTTTTCCTATGAAATAATAAAAGATAAAAGGTGGTGGGAATAAATAATGAAGTATAGGACAGAGTTGCATGAAAAAATCCTGTGTATTTGGTACCTATGGATTGTTTAGTACATGAAGCAATATTGCAATAAATGTAAGGCATTAACAGTGAAATGATTCTCAAATGCTGGACGTAGAATAACAATAAATGGATCTGCCAGACTGGCAAAAATGTTATTCCATAAAACAGAAGAGCTTGTGCAATGTTTCAAGAATTCTCTCCAGGATTCCGAAACCACAAGTCCAGTTCTTCTGTTTATGTATGTTAGCTGCGTCTCGGAGAGTGAAGTACAGAGCCAAGGGGGGATATCAATTAGCGGAAAAACCAAATGGAAATGTAAACTAACACCCAATCCCAGCACTGAAGGATGATGAGTTAGCAGAATTTCTACAGGTCCGTGGAACAAAATGAAACGGGTGAAGAATGACTGAAAACAAAAATGTGCCTGGCGTCTATACACCATATAAATCCTACATCGCTCTTCAATGCTTACTGTTCTACTGAAATGGAAGATGCCAAAACGTGAGTGCCCATGGGTTATTCTGGCTGGATTATTTTATACAGAGTTTATTTATACCCTCGGTAACATTGCTGAGGATTGTCCACTGAAGAACCATTTTCCTTTTAGCATGCAGCATATGGTGGAAAAAAAGGTACTTTCGGCTGGGCTTTAGGATTATAGATGCCCAGTTTTTAAGTGTACCCCACAAGTAGCTCGGTTAGGACCAACTGTAATTGTTTTTGTTTTTTAAGCCGTCTATGGATTAGAATGGGGCGAGTGCCACATAGCTCCTTACTTTGTCCAAGTTGCGATTACATGCTGGAAAATACAGGATACTTAAAGCCAGGAGACAGCATGAAAAACAAGAGTCCCACAAATACCCTCTATTGCAGGGGTGGCCAACTCCAGTTCAAGGGCCATCAACAGGACATCGCTGCTTCAGCACAGGTGGCTCAAACAGTGGCTCAGTAAAAGACTGAAGCAGGGATATCCTGAAAACCTGACCTGTTGATGGCCCTTGAGAACTGGAGTTGGCCACCGCTGATCTACTGCTACCCCATCTATTAGATCTCAGACATGCCCACAAACCACCTGCGTAACCTTTCTTCATTCTGCAAGAGATCCCAACAATGATGTGATCAGATCCTCATGAAGCTGGTCCTTGGTTCTTTAAGGACTCCCGTCAGCATATACATTTTACTCAACGAGCCCTTTCTTGTTCTGTTTGCCTTGGCACTTTGGGCTTCCCTTGCTTATCTATCTAAACGCAATTTCCTTTCTCACGTGGCTCGGTTGAACATATGGGTCAGCTTCTACTTTTCTTTCCAGATGTCTATTTTTCTACATTAATTGCAACTAACTTTTGATGCCCTCTTCTTTCAAGCAGCAGGTCATGTTTTGAGGGTTGGCAAAAACCAAGGTCCATAAATACCCCCTACTCTTTTTTTTGTGTTCCCCAAGTATAAGAACCGGGTAGCATAACATCATTGTTTACAGCTTCATATTGGACAGCCATTTAAATCCCCTTTAAAAACCAGGACATATTGCTGGTAACTTCACCGGCAAGCATCTCGGGATCCTGGAGCTGAAAATAGTGCAAGAGAGAGGTTTCTAAATGGCCGAGTGAGACTCACTATTACAATAATCCCGCTCAAAGTGTTTAACCAGGAGATGCTCACAGATCTGAATTTTGGTTTCCACATTATGTTTGGTCCCCACCACTATTGCCTCACAAATGTTGAAAAGTGGATGTCATCCCCACCAAATTATACCCAATACAGGCATAGCCCGGTTTAAGGACACTCACTTTAAGTACACTCGCGAGTAAGGACATATCGCCCAATAGGCAAGCGGCAGCTCACGCATGCGCCTGTCAGCCCGTCCTGAACAGCAATACCGGCTCCCTACCTGTACCGAAGCTGTGCGCAAGCGGGGAGACTATAGAGCCTGTTACACATGCGTTATTTACATCAGTTATGCACGTATATGACGATTACAGTACAGTACATGCATCGATAAGTGGAAAAAAGGTAGTGCTTCACTTTAAGTAAGGTTTCGCTTTACATACATGCTCCGGTCCCATTGCGTACGTTAATGCGGGGTATGCCTGTATGTTTTTGGCATTTCCAAAAGGTCACATGGAACTTCTAATAAGTTCCAGAGGGCAACTATGTTATAGCTACAAAATTTAGTTGCAGTGATTTCGTCGGATCAAAATCTCCTAAATGTTAAGACCTACTCAAATTTCCCACAGGATCTCAATGCCATAATAATGCTTCTCAACAACAGTTATTTGAATGGTACAGCAAGAAACCTTATTCCATATGCATATAATCAAAATAACATCATTTCAATATTAAACAATCTGTCCCAATTTAAAAAGTCACTTCCATTGAGGATCATGGAAGCATCGGTTACAAAATCGCACTCAGAAGTCACAACCAATGTTCTCTGATGGAACGGGCAGGCCTGATTTGGTCATAATTGATAACCTTTGAACTGTTAACAAAATAATGAATGGCAATAATAAGATAATGACTTGGAAACATGAAACAATCATTAGAAGATCACAGTGCTAGGCAACCGTCACCAACAATAAAAGTCACAGTTACGTATTATCACAATGAAAGCGTTTAGTGCCGAGACTGACCTCTTTAATGGTTTTTGAGCCCTTTCCTATTATCTGCACATGCTATACGCAGAACAACCCACAAACTACCTAGATTATTGACAAATGTTCCAAGGAATGTCATGTTCCAAATGGTTCCCCTGAAACAATTGTTTAGGTAATATAGTTGGGTCCATTGGTAATCCAACTATATACCTTGAATTGCTAAGTTATTTAGTGGTTGAGAATCATGTTGCTGAGAAATGTGCATCATCCTCCATAGCACTGAAGGGATTGAAGAGTTATTTATGAAGTCGTTACTATATCTACCTACCTACTACCTAACACAGCTGAGTGCGTGTATTCCCTGTAGTACAAGAAGTATCAACTATGCATAGCACAGCAAAGTGTTACGGATCTCTGTTATAATGACTGGGATAACTACAAAAGGATTTGCCTTCCTAGGTAAAATAATATTTGGTCAATGGAAGAAAAATGGTAGCATACAGAGCGCCGGGCTGACTTCATCTGATGTACCCTTGTACATATCCAGTATGCATCATGAAAAAAAGGATTAGACTACATTCTTCCTTTGCTATGTCGCTCAGTAAACACACCAAGGTCCCTATTACTAATGTCTCTCGCCACATTTCCAGACTCAGGCAGGCTTAATGAGAGGTTTAATCAATGTCATACAGTAGAAGCATTTCTTTTGCTTTATAGCTGCTTCTAAGTATGACTTAATAAGTTGCTGATATAATTGATCTCGAGTTAATGGAATACACACAATTAAATGAACATTCATTTTATCCTAACATTCAATGTAAATGTATTTTGTGCAGCCCACAAGATTGTCCTTGCTTTTCTTGATATAGTGAAATATTTAAAATACGTTCCTGCAGAACTCTTCGTTGTTATAATCGGCCGAATGTCCTAATTTGCCATATGTTTTTGTGGGGTCAGACATGCAGAGTGGAATTGCGTGCAGTAATTCGTGCATTTATGTTTATTTCAAATGATGTCGTTTTAGAAACATTTCGATCAAGTATGAAGTATGAGTTCTTCCCGTTGCTGATGTGGCCAGCCATATTGCATTCAGGAGACCCCTTCTTTTTTGTAAGATCAAATTCCATTTCAGCAAGTCATTTGCCAGATTCTGAATACAGCAGATGACCTCATTTCGTCGTCGTTACAATCATCTGTAAACAACTGTTCTGTATTAGACTGGGTGTGTCAGCATTATTAAACATGTCCTTTGTATCCATAGCGATTTTCTGCTACCACTCAGAAGAAGTTGGAGTGTGTTAATGGCAGTGATGCAACTAATCCTCAAAATGATTGATGGGTGTTTTACAGCACTACAAATAAAGAGGATTTGATCCCAGACTCTGAATAAAAAACATATAGTTTGTTACAAACCTTTAATCTTCTGAAAGTACATGCTAAAGAGTCTAAAGCATTGGTGAACTTTCACTATAATACTTGTAGAGCCAATTACAGGGGGGTAGGGGGGGTTTGGCAAAGTTGTCCAGCTGTAAATACTGTACCACTAGGGCAAAACGTTGCTCTATATTTATCAAAAGTTAATAATTCTGAAGATTTCCATAGGATTCTCTTGGATTGTAGTGCAACTCAGTTTTGCCGCCAAGACACTTTGATAAATACAGTACACTCCATTGTCTTCTTTAACCAGAGAGGGTGTCTCCAGAGGAGAAAAACAAAATACATGTACACCCTCACACCACCAAACACACATGTCCTCAATTGCTCGTTTTTGGCCTCTACCTAGAATAATCTGGATGACAGAGATTGTATCTGCAGAAAGATTCATTTAATTTCCTGAGTTTTGGGACAGCCAGATGTTTGGAACTGAGAGGGACCAAAAAGGATGATGTGGCCTTGTATTCACTTCATTCAGAAGGTCATGTGGAGACAGTAACCGTTTTATGGATGCAGACAGCTACAGGACCTGCTCGGTTACAATGGTGCTTCATTTCATCATGTGCTGGTGGCTTGTACAATTATTCATTTCTTGAAGTCTTTTACAGGCCCATATTGTAAAAATGTCATTTTGTTTTATGGCGCATATGACATTTACATTCTTTTATCAGTTGCTAATGAAAATCCACGTTTGTCTTGTAAATTTCATGGGTGAAGGAACCCATCGATGAAACTCTACCTGCAGTTTTAGTATAATTAATCACAACGGCCTTATTAACTCTTTTTGTTTGTAATTTCTCAGGCTTATCAAGACATTTTCCACGTCAATCACAAAGGCATTTACATGCTTTTGAGGAAGAGGGGAACTTAGAGGTTTCAGCCTTATATATTTTCCAAGCGGTTTTCAGATCTCCCCTCTCTGGTATCCAACACCCTTACCAGACACGAGAAGTCCTGTAGTTGATGTGTTGTAGTTTGTACCTGGGAAAATGCTGAATATGGGGCTAACATGTTGGGGTTGCTACTATTTGGCTCAAAGTAGATGCATGCGATATGCTAACCAATGTTCTTCAATATCCCTTTGATTTGCTTTGTTGCTTTTTCCTTGCAGAGAGAACGCCTCCCATGGAAAAAACCAGACAGACATTTCTCATTTGCTTTTATAACTCCAGTAAGTCTGGTATGCTCAGTTTATATTACTCATCTGTGAAAGTGCTTTGTTATATGGCATGATCAGAGCAGCAAATGCACCACTTCTGTTGCATGTTACTGAGATGTGAAAATCGCATCACTCGTCAGATCTGTGTTCCCCAGGTCTTTGGTCATGGATGAGCATCGCTATCATGAATATTTCAACGACACCTTAAATATGTTATGGCGGATTAAAAAAAAGTGTCAAAAACCCTCCACCGTATAGCATACAGCAAAATGAAACTCTCTCTTTTGAGCACATTGACATGTCGCAGACAGGTCCGCCACTCTACTTTCCACCATTATCTCCAAGCACAGCGGTGCGCAAACTGGGGGGCGTGAGACTGCCTGCAGGGGGGGGGGGGCGCGGTTTACAGAGGCCCCGCACCCTTCCCGAAGGCACTTCAATTAAGTGCCGGGGGAGCTGCAGGGCCTCTGTAAACCTTTACTTACCTTGGCAGCACATCCGTCGCCATGGCAACGGCGCGAGGTCATGTGCCGTCACGTTGCTATGGCAACGTGACGTCATGACGCCGGAGCCGAGGTAAGTGGGGATGAGGGGGGGGGGGCGGGGTTGAGTTGACCGCCGGGATGGGAGCGCAGGGGAAAAAAAGTTTGCGCCCCCCCCCCCCTGTTCTAGCAGATACAGCCGTCACAATGCAAGTTGTGTGCTGGCCGACTGAGATAGTTGTGAATAATCAAGGTGCAGGTCGTAGGTATTCTCACCAAAAAAATATTTTAAAGAGCCTTTTGTCCACCCCCATTAATGTGTTAAGCCATTGGGGCGCAAACAGGGGGGGGTGGGATTTTCTAGGGGGGTGGGGGGGAGTGCGGCGGTTGCAGAGCCCCCACCATGTAAATGAAATGCCGGGGCAGGAGTGAGGCCTGCTCTCAGCCGGCTTTTCGGCAACGCGTCGCCATGACAACGCATCGTCATGACGTTATACGACGTGTGGAGCCCGATTGCAGGTAAGGAGGGGGTGGGGGGGCGCAGGCAAGGTGGAGTGCAGACAGTGGGGGGCGCGAACTGAAAAGTTTGTGCACCCTTGTGTTAAGCCATAATAAATGTGCGGCGTACGTGTGTGAATTTCAATTAAGTATGGACAACCCCCGCTACAGGAAAAAATACAATAACTGTGATAAAGAGCGATGTTTTATTAAGATCAATTCTTTTTCATGGTCTTTATTATTATTGCTATTCCAGAAGCATACCGTAAGTTTGTTTAACAAGTGTGAAATCACACAACATTTATGTGAATGCCCTGGGGACACTTCCAAATGCCAAGGTGACTAAAACAGAGGGGGGAGAAAATAGCAGAGCCATTTCAAAGCCAAGACCAGTTTTACATTCAACCGAAGGGCGTCAGACCATGAATAAACTTGGCGAAAGAAAAATCGCTAGCCATGCCAATTTTGGCCTAGTTGGTCTTTAAGCAATTGCATATGGCAGCTGCACTAGAGTTCCGAAGATATTGAACCGAAAATGTCATAAGTTTGTGGTGCTATAGCGGTTTTCAAATATGCTCGTTAGAGATTTGAGAAGATAGCTAGTCATTTCATAAAAGAAAATGGGGACAAACATGAATTGGTTTTTATAAACTTTCAACTAAATACAATAGATAGGAATGACTTCATCAAAATCTTCTATTGGCAATGTTCTGGTATGTTAGGCTAAGTAACGTATAAGTGTACGGTTTTCCAAGGGATGAATGAGGGTTCAAGCTGCTCTGAAAAATGGCTCTTAGACCAGGAGTGCGCAAACTTTGTCTGCGTCCTCCTGCCTGCTCGTGCCCCCCCCCCCCCCGTTCCTTTTCTCCAGTGTTTTCTGGCGTCACATCATGTGACACCGCAGCATCACTTGACACTGCATTGCCATAGCGATGCGTCGCCACAAGCTGCCGGACACAAGGTAAGGGAAATGCCTCCTCACTCCCCTGGCATTTAATTTAAATGTTGGGGGGGGGGAGAGCGCAGGGCCTCGGTAAGCACCGTGTCACCCCCCAGAAAAATATGTGCACCCCCAAGTTCGCGCACCCCTGTCTCAGACTATCCACCTGCACTTTACATACCATAAAATTCTATGTATCTCTGATAATAGTTGTGCTTCTCGGTTTCCTCAATAGCTTGCTGTGAGGATCGGGCGCAGGCTCCGCCCCTGTTAAACTTCAGTCGCTTCTCTCCTGTCAGGCTTCCACCAGGAAGTTGGCTGAGCATAAACTTCTTACCCTGTTTTAGGCACTCCATGTTCCAACAATGCCGTACACTGCACACCTTGCCTGTGCTGAAGGCATAAAAGGTTTGTATTTGAAATACATGAATGGCTATTGCTTTAAAAAAACAAAAAAAAAACACATTTGATGCACTATATACATTATATGGCAGTGATTGCCCCTTAACCTCCCCCCCCACCCCCCCTAAAGCATCACTGACAACATCATGTTACAATATTAGGCTCTGGTGAACTGAAGCACAAAGCCACTATTATTTTAAATGGACTTCATTCACCCAACGAGTGCCCGCCGCCAGACGGGGCGAGAACATGATTCTTCGTCAGATGTCAAATCTCTACTGCAAGCAACGGGAATCCCACAGTGAGTCAGGGCTCTTGGAATACCTTGATGTTTTAATACTGGTTTCACTCACCTAACAAAATAATCAGTTCAAGGTGCACTGTCAGAAGGTGAATGCAGTCACGGCACTATGCAAAGTGGATAATATAACAGCGCTGAACACTGCACATAGTGTCAACAGAAAATCAGAGAGAACAATTCATTTGGGTTTGCGTAACAGAGCACAGACTTGAAGCCTCAAGAGAATGAGCAGGCTGCGGCCCCAGGGCCTGCGCTGCACGCACGTCTGCGAGGCAGGCGACGCGTGCAGCCGAGTTCCCCCGGTCTGCAGTGAGCTGCAGGGGGAAAGACAGGGTGGGGGCGTGACGGGGTCGCGGCCATGACGTCACCCGGCAGGTTCGCCCTCATTGGATGAACCGCTGCTGGGGGGGCGTGGCCTAGCGCTCCGTCGCTAGGTCTCAACTCAATTTTCCAGTCTCCTGGTAAAACGCGCCGCACGGCGCCACCCCTCGCAGCGGGCCCGGCCCCATTGAGGGGCGGCTCTTGTCCCCGCAGCGCCCGCCATAGCGGGCACCAAGCCTAAGTTCTTCAAAATTATAATTTTTTTACCCACACATCCAAAATGACCCCCTAGTATTAAATGAATCAAGTGCGTTTCATTTTCTTCATTATTAGGTGATACCTTTTTTATTTTATTTTGACAAACAATGGATATTATAGGACAAGCTTTCGAGAGTTGTTTCTTCCTCAGGTCAGCGATACTGATTTACAGAGATTCTACGAGTTTAACACACATGTTAAAGAAAAGAAACGTAATATAGCCATCGGCAGACGAGACGGAATAAACAGACAGGGCAATAAATGGATGTAAGGGACAGCGAGACACAGGACTATACCTCCCCTAATACTGCAGTACTCATTTATTCTGCACTATTGCTACTCGACTCACATGGCTATTTCTACTTAATTTCATTTTCAACACACTAAAAATATAAAGCCACCCACATCACTGCATCTTATATCCCCCTGCAACCATCACTGAATAGCTCTAGGGGGGGAAAAACACTTACTGTAGACCCCTACCTGGCAGAGGGCAGCACAGGGGTTAAATATTCTAAAACACATGGAATCAATCAGTTTGGAGAGGAGGGGAAGAAAATGCAGAAAACTGTATTGAGAGTCGAGCGGATGGTCACTTTACTTATTGAGAGATGTAAAAATTGAATGCTTTTGCATTTTAAATAAGGAATAACATTTTGTTTTGGTGATTCTGTTCTTTTCTCTATAAATAAGATGCATATTTAAACGCCAACATGTTGAACAGTATCCCAGGTTTCACACATCGCATTCCCCACCCACATCAGAATGATGCTGCGTGCACGATGTCCTAGGACCTAGGGACTTCCAGATCACATGCTCTTAATAGGAAACCGTTCATCTCAGAGAGCCTCATTTCTGACAGCTAGCCACTAGATGGAGAGATAGAATCATTGGAAAGTTGGCCCCAATTACTAGACTTGCCAATAACCTCACTAGACACCGGATAAAGTCTCCGGATAGATCAATCTAGTACTGGAGCAAGGGAAAACACAAACTTAAGGGTTAGCCAGCTTCTCCTTTGGGAAACATATGAAGTGATAGTCTACCCAATTCTTGTTGAAACCACGATGCCACCGGCATTAGTAAGATGACTTGTGTACCAAGGAAACTCAAATCTCAGGCAAATATAATTTGCCGTTAGCCATCAAAAGGGTTTCATTACTCAATTTAAAAACAACACCCATTAAAGCAACTGTGCTGTGTACAGTATTTGGGTTCTCTAATAATGGTTCAGTATTTGAGCTATGGGGGCGGGCGCCGCACTGCGCTGTGTGGCCAGTTTTTCCTGCAGACACGAAAATTGTGCTCAATACTAGCGACGGAGCGCTAGGCCACGCCCCCATCGAGGCGGTTCAGCCAATGAGGGCGGACCTGCCGGGTGATGTCATGGCCACGCCCCCTCACTCCTCCGTCATGCCCCCCTGTCTTTCCCCCTGCAGCTCACTGCAAACCGGGGAACTCGGCTGCACGCGCCGCCAGCCTGGTAGGTGCGCGTGCAGCGCAGGCAGCGGGGCCGTAGCCTAAGACGGAGTCTGGTTGGCATGATTTTACAGCATGAGGAGCAGAATATACCCAGCAGCATGGTTACTTTATAAAGTAATGCTTCTATCAATCGTAGAGAGGAACCAGCGATACATTTGTTTACAGTTTGACAGGTGCCTCCATTGCTAGATAGGATAATATTCATACACAGATATGTTCTATGCTAACATTGGAAAAACAGGACTGTTGGCCTAGATCAGCGATGGCCAACTCTAGTCCTCAATGGCCACCAACAGGTCAAGTTTTCAGGATATCCCTGCTTCAGCACAGGTGGCTCAATCAGTGGCTCTGTCATAATGACTGTTGGTGGCCCCTGAGAACTGGAGTTGGCTACCCCTTGCCTACAGTAGATGGATGTTTCTATTTATGAACGAGATCTGTGATGGCAGTAGAACCTGGATATTTTAGTCCCTGTCCCCTCTCACAAAGCTACCACTGCTTCAACAAAATAGGAGCACACTTAGGAAAAATATAATGTTCTCAAGCATATGCCCTGGCTTACTGTAGCTCTCTTCCCTTGAATAGTCGAAAGCCAAGAAAGGACTGAGCCAAAACCACTGTTCAGTTACAGCTCCAGCAACAAGCTAAAAACATGATCCTGCTCCACTCACTGCAGACTTCAGAAGACTTCTAAGGGTGTTTTCTTTAATGACAGATAGCCATTATTGCTTGTGCTTTATTTACATTAATTGGGAATTACCAAGAACTAAAGATACCACACTTGAATTAGTATACCCTATAGACTATAAGTGCTGGGAAACTGATAGTGGTTGTTACGGGTTTTCAAACGTGTGGTGTAGATGTATTTGCTCCAGTTTGTCTTTTTGACGGATAAATCCAACCTAAAACCTTTTATTCCTATCCGACTATATCACTGTCCGATGAAAAAAATTAAATGGTGCTGAATAGGCCAGATCATGCCGCTTCATTGAGCAAACATGGATACTTGATGGAATAAGCAAATAAGGCATTCCACAGCCCTTGCTAATTTACTCCAACATGGGATGATGATGTCTTCAGAACTATCACCATCTATGAATAAAGAGAGTCCCTATATTTTTCTGCTTGTACAATTTGTCTTTGTTGGGTAAGATTGTCAGCGGTGAGGGAGCTGTTGAAAGATAATATGTTACACTTGGTGAAGGAGGACTTAATTGCGAATGTAGTAACTTGATAGAAAACACAAATGCTCATCAACTTCTAGAGTGTATGAACATTCTGTTGGAATTATTCGCTTTACCAATACATTTTGGCCATCTGTAGGTACATTAGTATATTATCTACAAAAGATGAAATGTGGGATAGGAGAAATCCACTGCACATACAGTAAATGTTTACAGCAGACTTTAAAGACGTCAAGATAACGAGCACCACATCTTCAAAACGTATGGCGTGTAGTAAATTGGACAAAGTAAAGAGTCAGACATATCAAGATCACATAAAACATTAGCACTGGTAAATATTACCAACCTACTGTACACGTGGAAACCTGATGAAGATACATGCTCTGGCAGTGAAACATCTAATATGGAGAGGGAGTGAGTGAAGACACTGACTCTTTAAACAATGACACAGAGTGTGAATCAGGGGACCCTGGTTTAATACCCGGTGTAAACTCCTTGTGACCTTGGGCAAGTAACTTTATCACCAGGTGCCTCAGGCACCAAAATCATAGACTGTAAACTCATCTGGGCAGGGACTATGTCTGGAACCATCCTATGTGCTGTTTACTGTGCGCTGTAATGTAATTGTGAGTGCCATAATTGTCTGTATATCTCTGTTCTTTTAATGTAACCATGTATTGTTATAACTCTGTGCCCAGGACATGCTTGAAAACGAGAGGTAACTCTCAATGTATTACTTCCTGGTAAAACATTTTTATAAATAAATAAAAAAATTGGGAGAAAAGCGCTACATTAAATAACGTTATTATTAATAATATGCAAGTTTACTCCAAATATGTTCTTGTTATATACACATTTATCCCACTGGCTGACTTTTAGTACCATTAAATTAGTAATCCCTTTAGTGTTTGTGTTCAGATCATGCTACTGGTAAAACTACTGTTCTTTCACATATAGGTTTGAATAATTATAACATGAATGTATCTTAATGGAGGATGTTGGATAAACAATCCATTTGTATAGGAATTCACATCATTCTAATCTTAACGAATGGATTGTTCTAGAGCTGTGCTTCTCAAACATGTCCTCTCAAAGCCCTAGCCACACGACGTTTTTGGAATAACCAATGAGTCATGTGAACTTGTACACTGGCTTTATGAATGGGATATTCAACAGGTTTTTTCAAAAAGCGGTTTTATTAGCGTCCCCGAGGACAGGTTTGTTTAGAGGGCTTGCAGAACAAGATTCAGTGAAAGCCAAGTGGTAACAGGACCCTATATTCAAACCATTGCACTAAGAGAAAATATATTTGTGAACACCTAAGTGTCATTAAGGGATAAGCACTAAATTATTTAAATTGAAGCTCAGAAACAGTGGCTCAAGTGTATTTAGCAGAGAATATGTATATCATAGAAGCACACGTACGTTTTGGCAAACATTGGCTTGAAGTCCGGTATTCCTCCGAATGGGGAATCCAAATACAAGAAAAATATTGACATGAGCCTTTTTTCTGCCAACAGGAAGTTATTCTGTGGGCATAGCAATACCGTTCCTCTCACTGCATGGGGAAGATTAGTCACACCTCGCATACAGACAATCTACAAATTGGCCATAATAGCGTATGTTGTGATCAATATTTGTAGACACAATGGCAGCATTACCTGTCAGGTATCTAATGGACCACCTAAGAGTTATATTGTAAATGTTATTTTGTCCAATGGCAGAGTTCACCCTCTCCATATTATACTGTAAGTCTGAGACAGAAGCTCCTGCTGCCACATTTTCATGGGTCCTTGCACATGAAACCACTTGTGCTTTGCTTAGACAGAATTCCACCTCGCTCCTTCACTTGTGGAACTCGAAGGGTCTATGTGACATCTCTAAGCTGGTGCAGTCAACAAACACAATAGAGTTCTGGTGGCTTGGCATGATTCGCTGGGAGATCTCAATTGCGCATCTACTTTTGTGACATTGTTGACAGTACCAAAACCCATTCTGGACAGGGGGGTATCATTTCTCCCACGAATGAATATACTTGAGGAAGAGCACGTAACAGCACTCCCATGGGAAGAATGTAGATTGCACACTGAGCTTTTATACTGTAAGCCTTCATTGGTTTGCCAAATGTTGAGTGGAACCAGCTGATAAGAAACAGAAGAGGCTGCCATATTTTGATTTGAAAACTGTAACTGTGTGCTCATCTGCCGTCCAGAATGACCATCTGTTGCGTATATTCCATCCCATTAAACTTGTTCAATCATTCCTTCTTAGTTGTAACAGCAGTCTGTGAATGAAGACATCTCTGTGATCTTTACAATAAAGAATGTAGGGATGTAGAACTCTCATGGAGAGATGAGGGGCATCTCAAACAAGTAATAGCCCCACCCAGCTACACTCACAATGTACCCACACCTCTCGTACACTTCTACACAGATATAACAGACATTGGCTTCTCACCTTGTCTTTTCGAAGAGCATCAGGCGCACATAGCTTTTTATGCCTCTCTTTCTGGGATACAAACCAGTTACGTTCTTCAACAGTGAACAGATGTTCACATATATAGCTGTATCCTAAGGGGATATGCAGAGAGAACACATTTGTTTCATGCGGTGTAAATAGTAAGCATAGTAGAGGTTTAAGAGCAGTTGTAAGAGTAGGGGGAGACACATTGATCTTAAAGTACTGTAGAGGGGGGAAGCATATTTCTAAGAGAGAGAAGTTCTAGCACAGGATGTTATGCCCTGAAGCTGGAGTGTGGCAGGCACAGGAGAAATGCAAGGAAGTACTTATTCACCAAACATTTTGTGGATTCATGGAATAGCCTTCCAGCAGAGGAGGCAGGAGCGAAAACAGTGAGTCAAAAATGCTTGGGATAGATATAAAGCTATCCTAAAAATGGATGAAAGAAAGCCAAGGATCAAATAACGGTCGGCGGTTGGGCCAAGTGGTTTTTGCCTGCTGTCCAATGCCATGTTTCTATCTGCATAAGGAACCTGGAGGTCCTTGTAAGACTTTGGTATCTATAGTAGTCTTCCAAAGGAGCCGCTCACAAACCAAATACAGTAGATCTCAGCTTCATTTGTGCCCCCTCGTGGGGTTGCCAGGTGTCCAGTATTGAACCGGACTGTCCTAGTTTTGGACACTCTGTCCAGAAAATAATTAGAGGTAATACTGGACGTGTATGTGTCCGGTATTACCTCTCTGGACATAGTGACCTGAACGGCTTGGGAGTGCAGTGGGATTTCCCTCAACCGTGAGAGAGCAGGGCTGTTGCTAGGGGGCTGGGCAGCTTCCTCCATCCTGATTGGCTGCTGCTGGGTAATGCAATCAGGAAGAGATGTTAGGAGCCTGGGGGTGAGTCCAAGGAGAGGAGGAAACCGCACGGAGTAGTGAAAGGGGTGTGTCTAGAGCGCATCGCAGCTTTCACCATTGTGTCCAGTATTTTTGGAGAAGCCACCTGGCAACCCTAGCCCCTTGTACCACCTGCATGTCAAAACACATCGCAGAACATCAATTACCATAGAGGTTGTGTAGTAACAAGCTCAATCAGCAACAGATGTGAAGCGCCACATAAAGAGAAGAGCTTTAAAAACAATGAAAAGCTTGGACCATTTGTTTGAAGAACCATTACAGAGAACAATTTCTAATCTCGAAGACAGTTTAACAGCAAACCTACATTCCAGCAAACAAGGGGCAAAGAAGAGGTTCCCCATTGTGATTACACACACATGTGCATACATAAATTATCTGACATCATTCTTGGCATTTCCTTGGTTGTTTCTGCTGTGTTGGCCTGGAAACCTGACCCTTTGACATTTCCTGTGACTCCTGCATTCTGAAGGCTGGCGTTGCCCCTTCACCTCCCGGGAGTCCCACTTGTGGAAGTTTCTGCATGTAACCTGTGTTTCCAAGCCTAGCGGAGTATAAAGTTTCACATGCCACATCTGGATACAGGGACAACACGGTAACGTAGGGATTGCTATGTTGCAGACAATTATATATTACCAGCCCAACAAAAAGACATTTTATATCAAGTAAACTCACGAATCACTGCCCGTCGAAGTTAAATTGCTGAAGCCGCTCCCAAATAATTTTCTGTAATTCTCATTTAAAGTTTACGTTTTTTCTAAAAAAAAAATTAACACTGTATTGAAGCAGGGGGTCTCTGCAGCTGACTCCATTCATTTCAGCCCCGGAGCCCCGCTAATTCTGGAGATACCGACCTCCGTAGGGGGTGTCGGTAGCCACTCGGGGGGGTAGCAGGGTTCACATAATGGCCGCTTTTCAAAGCTCCCGCATCTTGCAGGCCAATAGGAAGCCTTGGATTGCGTCCGTAAGAAGTTTGACTCCATTATGAATCACTGCATTGTAGCATCACATTTCGGAGATCTGCTGTGCTTTTACACGCACTTAAAAAAAAAAAGTGGGTAAGGAAAGAAAAGGAGCAGATGGTTCAGACAGACAAGTATGCCAGTTGGAAAGAACATTTAGAAGAGATTTGTTGCATCTTTGCATGGGTACATTGACTTGCAGTGCATTTCAGACCCTTCTGCAAGTGAAATGATTACAGCAGCAACCCACCCAGAAGCCTAAATGAGTTTAACTCCTCCAATGTTAATATCTTGCCTCCTCCTGAGCATGTCCTGCTCTTTAAAGAAAAAAACTATTTCCTTAATCTCTAACTTCTGCGGTTACCATGGTAACTGTTAGACTACATTGGGCTCTGGGGAGAGCTTCATATTAACCTCCTGGAACCTTCATATTTCAAATGCTTACATCTCCGGAAAAATGCATCAGGTTGAAAAAATGAAAAACAGCTGTGGAGAGGGACAAGCGGAGATCTCTTAAAAATGCAAATAACTGCAGCTTGAAGGCCTCATTGTAACGTTTGCAGCGATGCTGTTGCTCTGCATCATCTTCTCGAAGGCTGCGTCCATAGACACTTCGCCCGCGTGGAGGAGTGCGGAGGCAGAGGGAAAGCGGGTGCTTTCCCTGGCCATGGTACGCGCGCCATCCGTGGGCGTGCCAGTGACGTCACGGAACGGGTTCGCCCTCATTGGGCGAACCGTTCACGTGACCGGCCCACCGCGCCAAAAAAAATCAGTTTTAACTGATTTCTTGTGCAACGCGCGCCCCCTCCCGCACGACGTGTAGACGCGATCGCTGCCTTTAGGCAGTCTGATCGCTCAGCGTGCGGACGCGTCCGCGCGGTCATTCATACCACGGACGCAGCCTTAGGCCGAGTTCAGACAGGATGCGGTGACATGCGCGCGCACGTTCGCCACTCTCTTTCGCTTAGGTGGGTGAACTGAAAACGAAACCCAGCGGCGAGGTACAGCGCTGACGCCGCTGCACTTGAAGAAGACAAATGAAGTTGTAATTTCAAGCGGCAGCCGCGTCACGTGTACTTCGCCAGCCAATCACACCGTTTTTTTTTTTTTTTTTAAGTCCCGCCTCCAATCGCGTCGTTCTGTCTGCTGGGGATGAGCGCACACCGCCCAGCAGAGAGGCGCGGACGTGCGGTAGTGTGTCAGCCTGTCTGAGCTCAGCCTAAGCCTTTCACATAATGACCGTCACAGTTGGGAACTTAATTAGGGAACCCCAAATAACCTGGTACATATATTAGCACATGTTAGTTTCACGCTGCTTGATACAAAATGATAGAGACAGTAACAGGCATTCATGCAGCCACCTCTCAGGATGAATTCCGCACCCAGACAGGAGAGTGCAGAGAAAAGACTTATCTGCATAAATGCCTCTGACGTGCAATTGCAACGAGCTTTGAAAATCGACGTCGTTATTGTAATACAAGTTATGAGTGTCTTGGCTGAGAGCTATTTGATTTCCAACCCAGCCAGCAGCGAATGGGTTGAACGAATGTTGGGGGAGGTTCTGATGGCTCCACTATGTGGAATTCTTTCGCTCCTGCAGTACAGCTGGCTTAGGTTGTGTGTGCATCTCAGCAGTCCAAATCCACTCCCCAAACAAACTCAGATGTGATCAGCACTGCACCACTGCTGGAAGAAGCAGAGAGGGGGTGGGAACATTGTCTTACACTGGGCTGTGGCCCTAACACACATTACAAGAAACATATGCCTCACTGAGGCAATATTTAGATGTTAGAACATGGTCCAGTAGGAGGGAGGGGAGTGCATGGTGTTCTCGACTGAAACCTTTAACAATGCTTAAAAAAAAGAGGCAGAGAAAGAAATGACCTTGTTTTTAACCCCAACTGAACAGACATATCTGCCTTGGCTGAGCCTATCTGCTAGTTTTGTTTGTGATTCCCATCTGGTTTACAGCTGACCAAACCCCCCCTTCCTTTAAATTTAAACTGGACTCATTCCAGGAGGTACAAAAAAAAAAAAGAAGTATAGCCCCTCACTTTATTGGAATACATTTCTGGTTCTAATAAGAGTTTATAGAGCAGAATACAGTGATCAGGTTCAGGGAAAGACTGCAAGAAAATATACACAGGGAGAAGCACTTTTCTGCCTGCGTGGGATCAGAGTGTGTTAGGGGTTGTTGCTAGTAACTGAGGCACTTAGATATGACTGGTTTATATTTCCAGAATATTTAAGGAGTTGACTTTAAAGTTTACAGCACCCAGGATTTATACTGCGCTACCTTAACCCCTTGTGTACCAGTGGGGTCACAGCAAGCTCTTACCCCCAAAAACATGTCCCCCCTATTTTCCTTCTCTCCAGGCCGCGATCTAACCTGACAAACAAGCACTCATCGGGCATATAATAGACCCTACGTCATGGACCCCTGGACTGCAAGACCCCATTATGTGGTGACATCTTGAGGACACCCATCGGTTTAATAAAAATACATCACACAGGTTGTCACACCTACTTACCTGTCCAATCACTTGTACACATCCCATCTGTCTCCCCCCCTCCCCACTTCAGAAATGTCCCAAATGATTTAGAATAACTTGAAAGGAATACTTTGATGTCACTTTGTTTTTTTAAAAGGACACTTTTGTACTGCGCTTTAGCGTAGGGGTAGAGCAATACTTTCTGTCACACGTAGGTGAGTTAATTCATTGAGACACTTTGTCTTTGCCTACTTACAGTATTTGAGAAAGTGTATATCAGTATGAAGGCCCGTACTAAGGTGGAGGGGTGGGTTCTGATTTTCCAGTTAACAAAAGAACTTGGCAGAGATCAGCTGTGACTAATTATTCAGCTGCAACAAGGCAGACCCAAAGCCTGGACTGGAATAACTATTCCCCCCACACCACAAATACAGGCTACATACAGCCTTAATTAAACCATGTGTAAAAATCTGGGTGTATTAAAAACAGTAAGAAGAAAGACTTCATCAAACAGACGCCCTCTTCCTTATTAAAAAACCATGCTCACTCTGGGCTGTTACGTTGCATTAGAATGGAACACCTATTGCTTCCACGAAAACTCCAATCGTGGCTCTTTACATAGAATGAGGGAAGGTAACAAAATACATACATACTCCACAGGGAGCAATGAAGCCGGGATTCTTTCCATGTGCTGTTCCAGGGAACATAGGAAATGGAAAATAAAGAGTTCTGTGAAGTGAGATATTCCAAGTCACCAATACAGCAGGTAAATGGCAGGAAAAATCCCATTATCCCACTTCCAAGCGGCTCACAGGATCTTGGTGCAGAGAAGTCCTGCATGAAACATATTTGACAATTTAGTTTAAAGCTAAATATATCTATAGCCGTGTGCTACAGAGAGGCATCATTATGTAGCAGATGTGTTTCTGCATGATATTATGTGAGTATATGGTTGCTTAAAATCAAGTTAAACCACGTTTTGTATTGCTGAACACATTGTGTCTGAGACTGGTCTGTGTGTATATGTAAAAATATATATATATATATTTCACCAACTAGACTCATTTGAGCAAAGATACCAAGAAGTGTCAGGATATTAAATTGCAGGAACTTTATATAAAGCACAGAATTTCCTAGGGTTGTAAAAAAAGAAGAGAAAAATACACTTTTAAAACAGCAGTTCCTTCACTATACTTAAGGCAGCAAAACGCGACAAATCCTATTTTTTTTTAATAAATCAATTCTGTATTAGATAATACTGTGCATTTTTTTTAAACTCCTAATGCCATTTTGAATGTTTTTAAAAAAAAATTGTATTGATCATCCTTTGGTTGCTACAGCAACATTTAGAAAATCACATCCACTTCCTCTTTGGAAACAGGCTCTGACACACACCTTTTTGAGCACTACCCTTCGGTAACAAAGTATCACAAACAGATCTGTTGCTGTGTTCCAAAAAAGCAGACTGTCTATTACTCTGCAAGCTGTAACAATGTGTTACACTTAGTAATATAATGTTGCATATCAGCTGCAGCATAGTCAGCGGGTGGCCATTATGTTAGGCACACAATCAGGATATTTACAGATTTATAACGGGAGCAAACGATTGCCAGCTTAGGTAAGAGTGTAGAATGATACATTATCACATGCTATACAAATAAGAAAGGAGGGGAACAGGGAATGTAGTATTTTTTCATTCATGAAATGGTTTATATATTTGTCTCTATCTGTTGCACTCTTTCTCTGTCTTTTCTTCCTTTTCTCCCTACGGTCACAGAAAGAGAAATCTTTTGATGATAAGTGTGTGTGTGTGTGTGTGTGTGTGTGTGTGTGTGTGTGTGTGTGTGTGTGTGTGTGTGTGTGTGTGTGTGTGTGTCAGAATTGATATGATTACAGCCTTTGAAGGGACTGTTTAATTACTCCCATCTTGTGGATCAAAGAGCGGGAGGGAGTTTGTCATAGGTAACCTATATTTAAAGCAGCAATGCCCGTTGTCTGTTTTTTTTTAGCATTTTATAACACGTTTATTTTGGTTTTTTAACAGAATGGAAACTTGGGGGTACCCCGTAGCTGAACCACACTATTTTCAGCTCCAGTACTCGCATTTCAGTCCTCTCCCGGGGAAACAAAATGGCGGTTTAAATCTCCCGTGTCATACAGTCCAATAAAAAGACACACTGTCATCTGTTGAGGTTTACAATTGGGTCGCGTGATGCGGGAGGTTTAAAACCCAGGAAGAAATGGCGGTATGTTTACTGGTAATTATCTCCAGGACCGGGCCATCCCCAGAGCTGAAAACAACACCGCTCAGCTGTGCCGACCCCCTGTGTCCCATTCTGTACAGAAAAAAGGAGGGTTACTGCTTTAAAGATGTCTCCAGTAGCAATTTCAAAAGGCGCAACACCCTGTTTAGCGATCGTACCCACAACATGCTTATTTCTTTAAATGCTCTGAAACATTAATGGGTCTCTTCACAATTAGTATACCAGGGGTAGGCAACTCCAATCCACAAGGGCTGCCAACAGGTCAGGTTTTAAGGATATCCCTGCTTCAGCTTCAGGATGACTGAGCTACTGATTGAGCCACCTGTGCTGAAGCAGGGATATCCCCAATACCTGGCCTGTTGGTGGCTCTTGAGGACTGGAGTTGGTCCTAGATTAAGAAGTTACCCCATTGAAGAGCACCAACCTTAAATACAACATCTCAAAATCATATTTATTAATAGGACTGCCCGAGAGGTCTTATCTTCGTTTTGAAACATGGCGCCAGATGTGTCTGTAGCTTGTCTTTAGTACATTTAGTTATGCAATTAAAAAGCCTCAAGTGCAGATTTTGGTATGTTAGGGCTAAATAATGGCAAAAGCGTTCCCAATTAGTTATAATTGCGTGTGCAATATTTATTGAGTTACTGCACTTGTGGGGAGGTCCAGCTTCCCAGGGTTCACAATATGGCCGCCTATTTCTTAGGAGGAAGTGGTGTGTTTATTTTAAATGGTTGCAAGAGCAACCCAAGGAAGCTTAATACATTAAAACTCATTAAAAGTGGCATAACTAGTGACTAAAAATCTGCAGTAAGTACAGTATTATCTAATATTAATTTTCATAGTATTAAGCGAATATCAATAGGATGTACATATGTAGCAGCCGTTATTGGTCTCACAGGCGGGTTACAGCGGTGGGGACACACAACGTGCCAGTGGGAGCAGCCGCCATTTAACCGCGTTATACGCGTGTGAAAAAGGGGCGGGGATACCGCGCTATTTCATGAACCAGCGGGTGAGTGCAATAATTCCAGTTACATCTGTATCGGAGACACCATGTAATAGACAACGGTATTAATAGCAACCTCACGTTTTGAGTCATATATTTGAAATTAATAACCAAAGTATATGTGTAGTAAATAAACTCAACTATTTTCAAGTACAGTATATAGCTATTATATATTCCTTCTTATTAGTTTAAAACAATCCAGACAGTATTACTTTTGGTCGGGGCTGCCACCAATATATATATTTTTTTCTCCTGCTTTGGCCTTTGAAAAATCCTTTTTTAGCTATTCAAAGTGTTTTTTTTTTTTACTTTCCATACATTGTGTCCTCACAAGTAAATTAAGTATATTCATAGCCGGCCTCCTTCCCCCCCCCCCCCCTCGTCCTCACACACAGGGCAGCCAACAGGAGGGGGAGATCCGGGACTCCTGCCCCCGGCCCGGACACTTTGCCAGCAACCCTAGTGTTTTGCCAGATCCGCAGATCAATGGGGGCCTGCTGGAGGTTGTCTGCAGAGGTGCCTGTCAGAGGAAGCATGCTGTAGGCTGGTGGCAGGGAGGGCCCCCAAGGCAACAGTTAGGTACACTTGATTACCCCCTCTCTGTTTTGTCCTTTTCGGCCCCTAGGTCCTTACTGATAACCCCAGGCCCATATTTACGTCTCCTCCCAACAACACCCCCCCCCCCCCCTCATCCCAGGTCCATAGTTTAAGAAAAGAAAAACAGGCCCATAAGTCCCTCCTTGCCCCAGATCCCTAACTCCCCCCTTAGACCTGGTCCAGGCTGAGAGAGCAAGCTCTCGCTTGGGCGCCGTGCCGTAAGAGCAAGGGGCGATTTGTGTCCAGTGTAGTTGCGTGCGCAGGGGGGCGTGCCCGTGACATCACGTGAGCGGTTCGCCCTCATAGGCTGAACCGCGCACGTGATCAGGGCAAGCGCAACAGGTTCAAAAGAATTTGTCTCGGCTAGCAGCTGAGCGTGGAGCACTCACGGGCACGCGTGTGCACTCAGGAAAAACACATTGTCGCAATGTGTCTGATCACACTGAGCGCGAGAACGCACTCAGCTTCACCCTGGATGCGGCCTTAGGCTCATAACTACCTCGATCCCAAGGCCCATATCTGCTCTCTCCCTCCCAAGACTATATCAACTCTCTTCCTCCCCTCACTCCCCCATACCTCAGGCCTATATCTCACTCTCTTTTCATCAATCCAACACCCCATATCTCCCTCTCTCCCCCTCAAGTCCATAACTACTGTATCCTTGTACTCAACAGTCCCGTATCTCTTTATACCCCTCTCAGTCCCATACTGTATGTCCTTCCCCCTCTCAGTCCCATATGTCCTTCCCCTCTCTCAGTCCCATATGTCCTTCCCCCCTCTCAGTCCCATATGTCCTTCCCCCCTCTCAGTCCCATATGTCATTCCCCCCTCTCAGTCCCATATGTCATTCCCCCCTCTCAGTCCCATATGTCCTTCCCCCCTCTCAGTCCCATATGTCCTTCCCCCCTCTCAGTCCCATATGTCCTTCCCCCCTCTCAGTCCCATATGTCCTTCCCCCCTCTCCGACCCATATGTCCTTCTCCCTCTCTGTATACAAAAAGGAATGAAGATGGGGCACACGGATTTCCAAAATAAAGAGATTTATTAAAGCATACACAACGTTTCGACCCTAAGGTCTTTGTCAAGTGCAAAAAGTGGCCACTTTTTGCACTTGACAAAGACCTTAGGGTTGAAACGTTGTGTATGCTTTAATAAATCTCTATTTTGGAAATCCGTGTGCCCCATCTTCATTCCTTTTAGTATGCCGTGGATTTGATGCAGCCGATCGTACATTGATGGGAGCACCGGTAATTGTATCACTCTTTATCATATTGTGGTGTGCAGCAGTTACTCTTTATTATATCACTTCTCCGTCTCTGTCCCATATATCCTTCTCCCTCTCTGTCCCATATGTCCTTCTCCCTCTCCGTCCCATATGTCCTTCTCCCTCTCCGTCCCATATGTCCTTCTCCCTCTCAGTCCCATATGTCCTTCTCCCTCTCCATCCCATATGTCCTTCTCCCTCTCCATCCCATATGTCCTTCCCCCTCTCAGTCCCATATGTCCTTCCCCCTCTCAGTCCCATATGTCCTTCTCCCTCTCCGTCCCATATGTCCTTCTCCCTCTCCGTCCCATATGTCCTTCCCCCATATCGCCTCCCCAGCATCAGTCACATATCTAGTAGTAATAGAGGTAACATATAGTAAAAGGTCTGATTAGTTCTCGCCATTGATGTTTGTTTGAAAGAAGTTGGATCACCCATTAGTTTGTATAATAGGTATTGTAAATTAGGATAGAGAATTGACATTTTTGAAACATTAAAGAGCAATACATGTGCATAGATGCTCTCTGTGACCAAAAAATGGCATTGTAATCTTCTTTCAAGGAATAGGAAGTATTGGCAAATTGATTTCTCTGAGATTGTAGTAAGAAGCATCAGAGTAAATGATTTGGTTGATGCCAGAATATAGTCGCATTGTTGTGTGACATTTATAAACTACAAGTTCCACAGAAACTAACATTTAGAACATCCAGCTGGAGATTGTTTTATTAACGTTGCAATGTTTGGATTGGAAAAGATTTGCATTGTGCAGCTGTTTGGGAATTGAAGGATCAATGTGTCCAATGCAATCACTGACGCAGTACTAACAAGTGATGGATGCTTACAGTAGTTCAAATTCTAAAATACTGCTTTCTGAATTATTATTTATTTTTACCAAATAAAACACTTGGCTGGGATTTATACGGTTTGGGATTGGAGGAAATGGTGAATGGCACACACAATTCATGTTCTATTGACCAATTTCAAATGACGCTGCGGGGATCACGTGACGTCACATGACCTCACGGTATCATTTGATGCCTGGAACTGAGGTAGGGGGGGCCCCAGCACCGAGGGCAGCAGGCAAGAGGGGGGCGCAGCTGCAAAAGTTTGCGCACCCCTGGAATAGTGCATAGTATTGTCATGTGCACTGCAAGCTGTGAGAAATGCTACGCAATAGTTGGAACTACGGTAGAGATCCATGGTTGCTTTCAGCATTGAGGGACTCTGATAAAACATTCATTGCGGCAGCAGCATACATGTAAACTAAGCTATTAAAGCAGCATACATGTAAACTAAGCTATTAAAGCAGCATACATGTACACTAGGCTGTTAAAGCAGCATACATGTACACTAGGCTGTTAAAGCAGCATACATGTAAACTAAGCTATTAAAGCAGCATACATGTAAACTAAGCTATTAAAGCAGCATACATGTAAACTAAGCTATTAAAGCAGCATACATGTAAACTAAGCTGTTAAAGCAGCATACATGTACACTAGGCTGTTAAAGCAGCATACATGTAAACTAAGCTATTAAAGCAGCATACATGTAAACTAAGCTATTAAAGCAGCATACATGTAAACTAAGCTATTAAAGCAGCATACATGTAAACTAAGCTATTAAAGCAGCATACATGTAAACTAGGCTGTTAAAGCAGCATACATGTAAACTAAGCTATTAAAGCAGCATACATGTAAACTAAGCTATTAAAGCAGCATACATGTAAACTAAGCTATTAAAGCAGCATACGTGTAAACTAGGCTGTTAAAGCAGCATACATGTAAACTAAGCTATTAAAGCAGCATACATGTAAACTAAGCTATTAAAGCAGCATACATGTAAACTAAGCTATTAAAGCAGCATACATGTAAACTAGGCTGTTAAAGCACCATACATGTAAACTAAGCTATTAAAGCAGCATACATGTAAACTAAGCTATTAAAGCAGCATACATGTAAACTAAGCTATTAAAGCAGCATACGTGTAAACTAGGCTGTTAAAGCAGCATACATGTAAACTAGGCTGTTAAAGCAGCATACATGTAAACTAGGCTGTTAAAGCAGCATACATGTAAACTAGGCTGTTAAAGCAGCAGTTCAAGCAATATCCTACGTGTGTTTTTTTTTTATAGCAAATGGAAATATTACTGTATATTCATTTGCATGTCCTAGACAGGTCTGCAACCCTGCCTTTCACCATTATCACCCAGCATACAGTGCTTCCACTGGAGCAAGGGATTCTGGGAAATTAAATGCAAATGAGCACACAGTGCCACCTTTTGCTTCAAAACCAATAAATCAGTTCTGTACTATGAGAAAATACTTGTAGCATTTAAAAAGAATGTTTTAAAGACATTTTTAATGTTTCTAATGTAGGAAGCATTTCCAAAGTGACAGTCCGCTTGCTCTTCTGATAGGCTCTGGCTCTTGAGACACGCCCTCTCTCTAGCAGTGAGCCAATTGTATCTAGTAGCTGCTGCCCAGTCAATCATATTCTAGGAACTACATTGCCCACAATACTGTGCAAGAACTGAATTAAATAGCCCTTAGCCCGCGATTGATTACAGGAGAACAGATCAATCTGCAGCTCAGCTAATCACTTGTCAGTGTGCAGATTGTATTGATGCACATATTGAATGGAAAAAAAATATATATATATAATTTTATTTTTTTTAAACGGCAGCTTGAACTGCAGCTTTAACATGTTTAAATATACTTTTAAAAATACCTATGCAGAACCTGACTAGAAAAACAAAACAAAAGCATTATTAGACACAGGTTGGACATAGCGTTGAAATAAAATGACCATCTATAATTAATTTACTAGAGAAAAATCAAATATAAGCTCCTGGAGGCCAGACACCAGTAAATGGTATAATTTGAAACATATACTTGGTATAGTATACGGCGCATATGCCGGGTTGTAGAGGTAAATGTTACAGCCTTAATGAGTGAAAGAATATTGGAGGATAGGAGGAGACACATGAGGGGGTAGTCTACGAATATACATGAGTGTATAACCCTATGTGGGCTGGTAACGGTCTCACAAGGATCGAACTCAAAAAATCATACCCGGTGTGCCCGGGGTGGAGGATCTACTCACTATATCGCACCGCCCTGTTCCTCCAGCTGAGGCTGCTTTAGTAAGGCTCTGCCGCTGAGAAAATCCTCCGTGTCCCCCTAAGGCGTTTCTTCAATCAAAAAGCAGGTAAGGAAAGGGTGGATCGAGGTGACTGCCGCTCCAAAAAAATAGAGACCCTCACCAGTCCCTTTCTGAAAGCGCCAAAGGGGGCGTGAAACGCGCGGGAGGAGAGTTTTTTTTCTGTTCTTTGTTCGTGTTTTTTATGTAGCCCAATAAATAGTTTTTAGTCCCATTTGGCTGGTGTGTCCCCTATCCTCTTGGAGCGGCAGTCACCTCGATCTATCCTATCCTCGTCTACAATTCATACCCATTTCTACTTTGACATCCTTTTCGGGAAGGGAAAGGAAGATAATATGGGGATGAACAGATGCAACAATGTCATCTAATTTCAAAGAAGTTGGTTTCTTCTTACTAGTGCCTTCTGTTATCTTGAACATTGAAAGGCGCTGTCCAATGTCATCCACTTAAACCACTTTAAAACACTTTCAGATGTTGGTGAGGGAAACTCTTCATTTTTTGTTTTTTTCGTTTTTATCACTTGACATTTTCCAAAGGCCTTTGACAGAATTGTCCATTAGATTATTAATGAAAGCCCCTAATGGCTTGTAATGAGATTCTCTGGCTTTTATCAGTAGTAAAACTGTTTAATCTACAAACAACCTCCATGATTATCTTTGTGTCCTTTTTGGTTCTTTGCTGAACATTTTATTCAGGGCCTCAATAGATCCTGGTTTTCTAAAACAGCGGTGCGCAAACTGGGGGCCGCACAAGATTATTCAGTGGGGGCGCGGGCGGTTGCAGGGGTCCCGCGCTCTTGTCCCAAGGCATTTAAATTAATGCCGGGGGATCGCGTGAGGCCTCTGCAACTTCAATTACCTTCTCTTTGGTGACGCGGCGTCAAATGACGTTATGGCAACGTGATGTCATGTGACCCCCGCAGCATCATTTGAAGCCGGGAGCCGAAGAGAAGGCAAGAGAGGTGGGGCGCGAGCAGGGACGGAAGCAGGAGGGGGGCGCGAGTAGAAAAGATTGCGCACCGCTGTTCTAAAACATACAAACAAAAGTAAACTATTTCTTAAAGAAAGTTCTGTCTGAGTTGATAGTAAAAATATGAATGTATTGCTAAATCACAAAAAAGGAGGTCAGAAACCCTCCTGCACGTTTCACACTTTTCGGGCGCTTTATCTTTGAGCGAAACGCGTAGGAGAGTTTCTGACCTCCCTTTTTTCTGATTTATCAATAAATTCATATTTTTACTATCAACTGGCCTGGCTCCCTTGCGCTGCTGATTTTTGCACATTTCACTTGGATCTTCTCTACCTGCGGCTTGGCACAAGCCACTTGAGAAACTCTAGGAGGGGATACGATCTACAAACGGACATTTCAAATCTACACAAAAGTGAGTACATTTTCTTATTGAAGAATTGAAGTTATCTTCCCCAATGAGGTTGCAGGATTGTGGGCTACCATCTTTTGCTGTCACCTCCGGAGGGTTTACAACTATTTATACGGGTAAGACATCTCATGGATCTTGCTCAATACCCACCCCATGTATGAGTGTTCTCTATAAAAAAACTATATTTGTGAAAATTACTCAGAATATTAGGACCGGAACTATTTGAGCACCTACACTTTCTTCCTTGGGCTGTGTAAGTAAGCACAGTTTTCAAGTTTGGATTTTTGGGGACTCCTACATCCATGGGGTTGAGCGTAGAGAACGAGTTTAGTTTTGTGGCAGGATCTGGGGGAAGTCTCATGGTTGGGTTGTTGGAGTAGGAGGACGGGCCTTGGGATGGGATGAACGATGAGCGTGTCACCTACATTTTGGGTCTGCCTGTTGTAAGTAATGATCTTGCTGTAGTACTGGTCAATGGGTCTTTCCACTTGATGCACAGGGATATCTCTGTTGACGGTAAGAATTACGGGCTCGGCTGAGATAGTGGCACGGCCGGTGGAGAGGTGGCAGAGATTGGGGGGGGGCATAGATTATCTGTGATTAATCGTAATCGGGCAATGTCCAAATTTGTAACCGTTGGGTATGAGGGCCCTGCAGCACACAGAAGGGGCTGAAATAAGGCTAGGCATTTGATTGAGGTGGTTATAGACATATTCCAAGCTGGTTTGCAAGATCAACTACTGTAAAAACTCCCCCACAATGTCTGCTCAAAACCAAACAATGTTGGGGTGTTACCTACATCTAGGTGGTGTTCTGGCTTCTGCAAATAGATATTTGTAAAAACAAACTCCCACAAGAAGCCCTACACAAGTACTCCTTATACACAAGAACTACAGCAATTTAATATCAACATTTTATTTTCATTAAAGGGAAGGTGGGACATGACCTTAGGCCTAGTGGGACTCTCCTGGCCAAAGGAAGAGTCGTCGTCTGTGGGCATGGTTATTTAGGAAAGTGTAGGGTAGAAGTGGGACCTCTTTCCCTGATCCAGAGCCCCACCCACACCTTTTCTTGGTTGGCTGCTGGGGGTATTTTAGCATCCATTGTTTTCGGCTGAGTACTGTTACTTTGTGACGTTTAAATGAAATGCCTTAAGAAAAGGGATGACAGATTTATAAACAAACTTTTAAAAAACACATGTAGTGAAATATTTCATGGCATAGCTGGTGGTTTCTGTGAAAGGGTGAGGTGGGTTATTGCTAGATGGGGTGAAGGCGGATGGGGAATCCTTCAACTGGGTGGTGGGTTTTTCACTAGGGTGCTGATCGGAAACTAGTAAGTTGGGCTATTCTGGGATTGGATTAATGGGTTAGGGGCGGTGGAGGAGACACCAAGGTAGAAGAACCCAAATGGTAGGCTCAAAGGTCATGAGTATGCTATCTCTCTGTACACTCCCTTGTTTGCTTTCAAGTTCCCCTTATTTTCCTCCAGCCCATGTGGCATCTGTGGCATTTATTTGACTCTGTTTACCCTCCTTAGTTCCTCTCCCTCCTTTTTTTTTTCTCCTTCTATGTTCTTCTCCCAGCACCCAAATATAAGCACGAGCACCCCCTAGTGAAACAATAATGCTACTTTCAAAGAAATGACTACATATCCTCTTGGACTCAATCACAACAGAACTCGAGAATGCAATATATCTGAAAGTGTTGGGAACACTTACTCTCGGCTACTACACTTTCCCCCCTACCAGATTTTTTTTAATCCATTATGTTTGCTCTCCTATTTGTCTGGATCATGTCTGGCTTCGTTTTTTGAATTGTATTATAGTATCCCTTGCTCTTCTTTCCTATACCATTATTTATGTTCTCCTAGTCTTCCCGATTTTCTGTTTTTCATCTGCATCATTTAGGTTCTTTTTGGGATAGTTGCATAAAGGAGGGTAGTCAGGAGTCTGCGGCAGTGCAGAATTACAGTAACGCAGCCCAGACATAACACAGGCATGAGTCAAACTCAGATAACGGGGAGGTTTGGCTGAACACACTGTACGGGTTTTAATGGGGTATTACAGTCATTCTCACTCAAATACCTGAATTTGTAAGCACCAGCAGCCCACTAATGGGTCACATCCATCAAGTTTAATTTGTTAGGGTAGACCAGTTCTCCCAGTCAAGCAAAGGGAACATGTGTGTCCATGGAGCTTGTCATAGCATCTAACAGCAATAATGCTTTAAGGCAACGGGTTTGAAGGGTGCAAAGATGCGTAGTCCCCACTTTTGAGGTTAGCGGGCATTTAGGTAAAGCTACCTTTTGATGTATAAACAGTGACTCACTAAGCTTAAAAGCCCCTACCTCTAATTGCCTTTACTAGCACTAACCATTTTGTAAACATCTTGTAATCATCAATCCCCAGTGCGGTTGAGATCTATTTGTTAGACCCCAGTTGACACTTTTATCTTTACACAAATAATTTAGTTAAAAGTTTTAGGAACTGTGTTGCTCCTTAAAGCATCACACTGCATCACATAAAGCTACACGCTGCATTGTGTTTTGCAATTTTTATTTTTTTAATTACTGGTTTGAAGCAGGGAGTCTCCATAGCTGAACCCCGTTTAATTTCCGCTCTGGGACCCCCTTGCTTCCTGAGGTACGTACCTCTGTAGCAGTGCCGGTACCTATGCATGTTCGGGAACTTTGCGCCTAACGAAATGGCGGCTTTCAAACTCCCATGACACGTGGACCAATAGGAAGTCGTGACGTCATCCGTTGCGGCTTCTTATTGGCCAGTGTGATGGGGACATTTAAACTGCTCAGGGATTCCTGCACCGCCTACAGAGGTAAGTATCTCAGAAAGCAAAGGGTCCCTGGAGCTGATATTAACGCAGTTCAGCTCCCCAGACCCCCTACCTCAATCCTGTAATGACGACATTTAATTTTCTCAAACGCAATGCATCATGTAGTGCTGCTTTAAAGGGTTTATTGTAGATTTTGATACCTATTAATGGACCAAGAAAATAGTTTTGTCCTATATACAAGTTATAGTGGGTACAAAAGTGATAAAAACCATCCACCGTACAGTGCATAGCAAGTAAAAATACCACTTGTGAGCATATTCACGTCTCAGTCAGGTCTGTCTTTCCCCATTATCTCTTAGGCCGAGCTCATACACTCCGCTTGCTTGCGAGAGTGCAAGCTCTTACTGTGCTGCGCCGCTGTAGCACAAGCAATCTGCGCTCTTAGTTTTCCAGGCGATGGGGGTCTTGGATATAACATCAAGGAGCTGGTTCCCCGTGATTGGCTGAACCGCTCACGTGACGCGGCCGCCACTTGAAAAGACACATTTTTGGTCTTTTCAAAACGCGGTCGCTCCGTCGTGCGAGCAATAGGAGCGGCCTCAAGGGATCCTGCACTTGGTGCTTCGCGCGCTGAAGCGCCATCGCGCACAGTATAAGCTCAGCCATAGTCTCCGATGCTTCCACTGCAGCCAGGGATTCTGGGAAATGACATGCATATGAGCGTCATACATTTGATAAGTGTGCGCAGAGATTTGAAAATCTCTGAAGTCACTTTTTTTCATAGATAGTCATGTATATTTAGTTTTTTTTTTAAATGTGAGGGTTTAAAAGCACATATAGAAATATAAAAAAACTCCCTTGTTCTCTGAGCCTTCGAGAAAGCAGCAAACAAGTTTACGCATGCATCTTCTGCAGGCGTGTTTACAATTGAAAGTGACAATGATTTGCTTGTTTTCAGTAGATGTTCGCAAATATTGCATGCCTGTCAGTACTGATATGGCATTTCTGCGTATTTAAATTCCACAAAAGGAGCTCATCTAAAGTTTTGCTACAAAACTTAGTGGCCCATGAAGCAGAGGTGGGTAATGATTGAAAAAGATTTTTTTTTATTGCTTAAGGCTTCCTATTTGTTGCAAAACCATTAGTTTTGCTTGGTTGCAAATCCAAGGTTACATTATAACTACACGGGGCCACCGTGGTTAGAGCTACTACTGTATTGTAGTTGTGTTAAAGTTCACACGCCCCTAAGGCTGAAATGATAATTAATGCTGTGAGCCTGTGATCATGGATTTGACCTTTATGCCCTTTGTATGGGGAGTTCTAAACATTTTGCAAGATCGATTAATTGCTTCCTGATTTGTTTCCACTGGCCAACAAGGCGTCCGCAGGAGTGGCCCTGTACAATGCATAGCAAATCCGTGGGCGGCTCTATCCAAGTGAGTCACAAAATTTAAGAACAGATTCGTTGGTTCAGATTCACTAATCGGCAATAATATTCTGTAAACATATATATATTTTTTAATGGGATAATACAGTATTTTCGATCTAACGCCGCATTGACGTAGAATTATATATGCATGATAACCGTACATTAACGCCATTTACATATGGCTTGTGGTCGGTAATTCAGGGGAACCACAATAGGGACTAACGCAATTTCCTCCCTAAGGCCTAAAATCCACATGCAAATACAATTCAAGCCTATCGTAGGGTGATGTAATAAATAACATTACATTGTCCTATGACGAGAAAGTCTTTTAACCCCATTGATACCTGATGGGATATACAAATGCCAGTATAGGGTGAGTATCTCAGTTGACCACATTTAACAGGTTGAACTTGATGGACATTTGCCTTTTTCATCCTTCTCTGCTCTATCTTTCTTCTCATAGGGTCAGTAGAGAGTGATGGCATAGCAAAGGAAGGCCTGCAGTGTTAAACGAATGCACAAACATTCCAATGCTACACTACCTACCCCCCTTGCATACCAATACTTGGCGATGCCTTATTAACCCTTATGGTAAAAAGGGGTTGACCCCTCACCTATTTCTGACTACATTTTAGGCGGCACAATTTTTTCGCTGTTTCAACTTTATTTTTGGCATGTCCAGTAGTGAGTACAGGAGTCTTTTTATACATGAATGGACTTTCAGGGAGTTTTGGTTGGTGCGGCCCCCAGGAGAGGAAGGTGGGAGATAACCCTGTTTTTGCCATAGGGTTTAGCAAACCTTGGTTAGTCTAGTGTTAGGTATATTTAAAGCCCTTGGTAGACTTAAGTAGCCAGCCAGCCATAGGTTGCTCATGAGTAGCTAGCCACTTGGGCTACTAAGGGTTTAATAAGGAAAACATATTTTTTTTTTGTTTTTTTCCAACTTTATTTATCAGATTTCCTTACGTTTATTTATCAGATTTTTATGGGGTACGGAAATAAGAAGGGGCGGAGAAATCTAATATATACTGCCACCCACAGTAAGTAACGCTGTCTTTTCCACCCTGTGTAAAACTTGGCTTTACCGAGAAACTTCCTTTGTGTTATTGGCAGTGTTCTTGCAAAAGTTTGAGTTATTAAAATCTGAATCTGTTACACTATATCATCTTCAAAATGTGAATACTGTGTGTACCATTATGACTCGTAACACTATTTGAGGACAGCAATGATGGACTTTTGTTCAGCTAAGCTTGTTTTCTGCTTCTGCATAGAACCTGTGAATTAATCCACTGTCGCTGACAGTACCCTGGCCATATGTGAACATTCCAGTCGCTGGCGGGGAACATTTTAGCGTCCTTTTGGTTGGCTGTACCTGCAAACTCTTTGGCTCCACCACGTTGAGTGGGAACACAGACTACAGGGTCTGTCTATTCCATTACATGTGTATGGGCTGTCCAACAGTGAGCAGATGTGATCAGGCCTGAAGAGGGTTTTGTACTGCCAATAATTTTATTTAATTTAGTTCTTCAGTTTTAGAAATGTGTGCTGAAACATCTGTATTTAAGCTAAATATTTTGGGGGGAAATTCTGCCTGCATTTTCCAGCTTTTTGGCTGATCATAATACCTAGGTGATTACAATACCGCTTTATTAATAAATAATCTAATAATTCCAATAAACACTGATTTTCTGCTCCTGGAATGTTGGCCGTGGGTTATGGCCCAAGAAAAAAATTATTTACCTCACTACCTCAGGTTTAAACTCTTCACCCGTAACTCACGAAATTCAAGTTGCCATAAGAGACCCCTCCAGTTGGGGCCTCAGTATTTTCTACTTATCCAGCCCTGTCAAGTCTCACCCATTCACGTGGGGGTCTCACGCAGTCGTGGATTAAGACCCTCTGGAGCCCCAAAGGACCAAGACTTTGGGGGAATTTCCTCGAGGCGACCCTCTTCCTGTAGCGTCGCAGCATCATAACTTTGCCGCATTATGTGACATCGCAGCATCATTTGTCGTTGGGTCACCATAACAAGGTGGCGCTAACAAGGTGGCGCTGCAGGAGGAGGGCCACTCCGGAGAAGGTTAGAGACACCCCGCTCTATTTTACACCAACACACCCACACACCTAACCTTGGGTGAGGTCTGGGGACTCTGCAAGTTTATACATGAGTTTGAATCGGGCCTGGATACGGTATTGGATCCAAAGGAATGGGGGGACATATTTTTGAAGCCACTTCAAAAATTTCTATCTGTACGACCATCAAAGAAAACGCTTATAAGGTCCTAGAATTATGATACTTAACCCTGGTGCGGCTCTCGAGGATGTGGCCCGGGACCTCCCCCATGTGCCCTAGGGGATTTGAGCATTGGGTAAACTTCCTACACTTGGTGGTCGTGACCTAAGGTAGACCTACTCTGGACCAAGGGGCACAGATTGGTTCAAAATGTACTAGACTAAACCCTGTGTCATGCCTACTAAACATGCCCTCCCAGGATATCAACCAACACATAAATAAGCTAATCTCGGACATAGTGACAGCGCCTAGATGCTCCATAGCCCTACACTGGAAGAAACCATGCCTCCCATCTATGGGATATATTCCAAACAAAATATGGTCTATTCTCCAAATCGAGAGAATGACAAGTTTTTCTGAGTGGTTCCTGTTCCAGAGGAGGTGGCAGCCGTGGCTTCTACACCACAGCATCCGTGGCTCAGCTGCCCAAACACTGGACGATTTCTCGGTTTCGCTTTAAATCTCCACATGAGCATTTATATTTATTTATTTTTTCACTTATGTTTGTATTTTATTTTTAGTTTTTCAGCGCACTGAGATTGTTTCTAAATGATGATAAACCTGTACCTGAAACGTACTTGACATTCATTTGCCTTAAGCCATTTAACTCCAGGGGGACATGCAGGTGGGTTAGTGGCTCAAGTCCACGGGCGGGCCTGGGGGGGGCTGGAGGGAAATGGGCGCACCTCTGGGCTGGGTCCTCTGCTTTGGCCTCTGTAGCCTCTCCTGTTGGTGCTGGTTCCCTAAGGTCTGTATGAAGGATCACTTTGCGTATATGTGTCTGAATCTGTGCTGGTCACTATGATTTGGAAGTGCTGTGCTGGTCATTTTCTGAGTCTTTACTGGTCCATACATGAGCGCTTTGCTGGTCAGTGTGTGAGTCTATATAGGTCAAATGCGGTGTGAGCTGCGTCTGTACAAGTCAGTGTTTCTGTGCTTTGTTAGTCAGAGTGTGTGTGTGTCTCTGCAGGTCAGTAGCTGTGGGGGTCAGTGTCTGAGTGTGTGTATAAGTGCTGTGCTGGTCAGTATGTGTGAGAGTTTGTGCTAGTCAATGTGAGTGCTGGTCATTGTCTACGGGTTTGCTGCTCAGAGTATGGGAATGAGTGGGAGATTATTCTGTTTTTAGAGCTGTCTGTTTGGTTGGGGAGGATATTGGCAGCAGTTGTGTAGGCTGTGGGGGGAAAGGAGAGGAAGAGGAGCAGCGATTTCAGTAACACCGCGGCGTGTGACGTCACATCCACCCAGAAGTTCCGGTTTTCGTGCGACCCAACATCCATCCCCCACACGAGGCAATCCCTAAAGGAGCTCCAATTATCATCAGAGAGGAGCACCTGAGCGATCTTCAGCTTCACTGCTTTTACCATCTACTGTCCTGTAAGTAGGGTTTCAATTTTACCCCTCTGGACTTAAGTGCTGTATCCTCCGGAACCCAGTATTTCAATGTTAATAAATAGCTTTTTGTTAGGATTATAGCCTTGCTAGTGTCTGTCTGTCATCGTGTGTTATGTTTGTCATGTGTGAGTTTTTAATGTTTTAATGTCAACTTTTTTGGCGTACTGCACCATTATCTGTTTGTTTTCTTCTCTTTTTTACATATTGCACTATTATTTGGTGTGAGCCGTTCCTTGACCCCTTCACTGCCTGTTTGTTCAAGGACACTTTTGGGACTTTTCAAGAGACGGTTTGGTTATTATTATTTAAAGGACTGATTTGGCGCCGGCAATTCTTTCTTTTCTTTATAAGTGCAGTGCTGGTCAGTATGTGTGAGAGTTTGTGCTAGTCAATGTGAGTGCTGGTCATTGTCTACGGGTTTGCTGCTCAGAGTATGGGAATGAGTGTGCTGGTTAGTGTCTGAGCATCTGTACTGGTAAGTGTGTGTGTGAGAGTTTGAGCTGGTCAGGGTGTGTGTGAGAGTTTGTGCTGGTCAGTGTGTGTGAGTTTGTGCCTGGACCACTACGTCCATGTCCAAAATTGTGTAACAATTAACAAAACTGAATTGCCTTGCCCAGTTAATACCAAAGAGAAAGGAAGAACACGTAATGGTTTGCTGTTTCTCCCTCTTAAGTGTTCCCTTCTACTTTGAAAAGTTATTATATTTTGAAGAGTGACATCATGTCATCAGGAGACATCAGCTGCTGACAGTGAATGATGCAGTGATGTTACCAGATGACTCATGAGAAAAAGTATTCAGCATGCACGACTGGACCACATGGTAATAATGGGTATATATGTTGAGCATTGCAATGCAAGTGACTGGGGAAAGTATGGGTAATTAATAATAGATGAACCCACCTTCACATGTCAGCTGCACAAACTTGGCCTGCAAGAAAACAAGTTAAGACGTCAGTTTTAAGTTATACAGCTGCTATAATATATGAGCCGAGTTGTATGTTCTTATCTTGGGTTCCAAGATTTGCTAATTATAAAAAAGGTAATAAGCTCTCGGAACTAGCGAGAGAGAAATAATGCATCCCGTGAAAGAAAGGTTGAAATACTTGTAGCCAGGTCGATTTTAATGCCTTTCATTGGTCAAGGAACAATGAGGACCTTTTTTATAAATGATATTTCTTCTACAAATCTAACTACGGCTGTAGGTGTTGGGTATGAGATGAAGGAAAATAGAAACCAAAGCCTTCTCTTAGACTACTTGTGCCCTTGGTGTATGTCAGACTTAGTTTAATAAGCCCTCCATTTCTGTTTCCATCAGCTGGGGGTTCGGCGGAGGTCATGTGATTACTGCTGTTGTGATCACGTGACCTCCAGTGGCGGATTTCCCACTAGTCTCGATAGGTCCCGGGCCTGGGGCAGCATACAGAGATTCCGCTTTTTTCCCCCCACTGATTGCCGGGGGAGTGCGTGGGGCCTCTGTGAAGGTCTCTTACCTTCTCCATCGCACCGCCCTCATCCTTCTGCGGCATCAAATAACGCTGCAACGTCACGATCGCAATGCATTGCCATGACAATGTGACATCACATGTCTTTTGCCACCGTGACTACGCTGCAGAATGAGGGGTAACCTTTTAAATCTGCCTCTGATTACCCCAAATGACGGAGGTCCAGTGGCACTACAGTGCCACCTCACCCCTGTCATGCTTAAAGTTACAGCAGTAATGCCCCCTATTCAATTTAAAAGAGATTTTTGTTTTTAAATGTACATTTTATTTCACGACCTGGTCCATTGGCTACCTGCCTGGTGGCCATTTTTGCCTCCTGGTTTTGAATATTGGTTCACACTCAATATCTACAGGACAGTGTGGTTCCTGACAATGAGACTGCTGCACTTCTGTACCACAGGACCCACTGTTCTAAAATATTACAAAAACGTATGACAATTTGCAGGGGATTGCTGCTTTCAAGGGGCAATCCAAGCGGGTTAATTCTTTTGCAAAAAAAAAAAAATATGAACATAGGATTGAAAGAGGTAGTTTCCGGAGCAGAATCCCATTCATTACAGCTCTGGGAACCCCCTAATTCCGGAGATACGTACCTCCGTCGGGGGTGCAGGTAGCCACCCCGGCTCAGTAGCAGGGATAACATAATGAAAAAGAACGCTGCGACGTTCGAAATGCATTGGATGGGTCTTTTGCCACATTAAAGTGCTCTTTTAATCATTTTTTTGTCCTTGTTTCTTCCTGCTCCGTTTGTGCTGGTGCGCTTTTTGGTCTCCCTTTTCCCTGTATAACATAATGACCTGCGGACCAATAGGAAGCTGTGACGTCATCCCCTGCGGCTTGCTATTGGCCCCCGTGATGCTTTATAAAGCAGTGAGATACCGGCACCTCCTTTGGAGGTCTGCATCTCTGTAACAAGGGGTCCCCGGAGCTGAAATTAATGAGGTTCAGCTCCGAAGACCCCCTGCTTCAATCTTATGTTTAAAAATATGATTGCTCATTTAAATGCACCATACAGAGAATTTAGCACTTGGTGTACAATTAGGCTTTGTTGCATGGTTTGTTATATTAGTTATAACATAATTTGTGTTAACTATCAAATTGTGGCCTGGCAGGTGACCACTAGGAAAGAAGGTACTCCATGCACATGTGATACAGAGTTATATTTCATTTCCTTGTATGCATTCTCTTGCCTTTATTCTCTTTATCTTCCCTGTTACAGCCACCATGCTTTAACTGGCATACATTTACTTGCCTAGGAAACTTGTATTGAAGATGTCACACTTGTTCACCACATGCATTGTGCTTAGTGCAGATGCTGAAGTACTGAGTGGTTAAGCACTCGCATAGCATGGCATTGTTAGAATCTGTTTGATGAATAGATCTCGGTGTGCGTGGGATGAAAATACTCTTCTTTCTGGCTTTGTGAACATATCAAGTTACTGTATGCCATTGTAAGTTAAAAAAAAAAAAAAACACTGCAATGAGGGGTGTGATTTACATCCATGAAGGATAAAAGCAAAATCACATCTATGCTTATGGCATAGCCACATGTTCACAAAGTCCTCTTGTGGGAGTTTATAAGAGTTGTTGATGCAATTTACAATAAATCTGGTTGCATTACTAGGCAGATTTGAGCATGTTTAATTTAAAGCATCATTACAATCCACGCAATGATAAGTACAATTAGCTATGTTGCCGATCGATCCGCAAAGATTCGGTTCAGGGGTTCACTAAATGGAGGATCAAAGATGCAAAGTTCTGTGGGGGAGATCATGTGACCAGGCAGTCACTAAATACAATTGGTGCTCTGCTAGACAGAGGGCAGGGCTCAAAAAGGGGTGTGCCAGAGTCCGATTCAGGAGAGGAAGGGGATGTGACTGTGTAAATGGTTGCTATAGAAACAAAAAAGGCTTGTTACATTATTATACATTAAAAATGTCAATCAGCGTTGTTAAAAAAAAATATAGGGCAAGTATTTTCTCATTGTACAGAATTGTTTTATCAAAAAATAAATAAAAAAACACGTGGGATATTGCTTGGTCTGCAGTAAAAAAGATGTCCCGTTTGCAGAGACCCCTGGGAAGTGCATGTTCTGTTATTACACTCCTATCAATCGCTTGCATTTGTAGCATTGCAGCATTCACCCATATCCGCCAGAGCTGCAATGACAGGCAAGACAATATCCAGGGCAATTACATCAGGTCATTTATTCACTTCTCCACTTCCTCCTGTACTTTATCCAATCCGTTGGCCCAAACTGCATACGGCTGGCCACAGTCTCCACCTAAAAAACAACAACTTTTCATCAGAAAAATAAGATAAATCATAATATTCAGGAAATAAAACGACTTTTGCTTGTGTGCCAGGTCGGAGCGATCTCGAAGCTATTTTCTGGCACAGAATGCTTTGGCGCGGTCTATTACTGCGTTCCCTCGTGGGCCTGTGGTATCCACTTGCCACAGATATTAAACCTACCTGGAGAGGAACACCCTACTGTACATTGTAACATGCAGGCTTTATCTAGATTGAATACGTTGCAGTTAAATGTCTCGGCAATGGAAAATAAGACTTGCATGTTCCTTCAGCATCGAATGATTTCCATCTGTGAGGACGCTTAGATTTTTTTGTAAACAAAATTGGTACATATTAACAGCAGCTGTGAAAGCCAGTCGCCCGCAATGAAGGGGTGTATCACTTTGTTCTGTACCATGAGGTTAAACGTGGTTTAAAGTATCTGTAGTTCTTTCATGTACAGAATTTGAATCTGCAAAGTGTTGAACAACAGCCTGTAAATGTAGTTTAAATGGCATCTTTTACATTCTTGGGCTTGTACTTGGGGATTGGCTGCCTGTCGGATGACATCACATACAAGGATGAATTCTGTACTTTGTCCAACTATATCACCAAATAAAAGAGAGAAAGAAAGCTATTTGCTCATGTTGTAGCTGCTCCAATGGGAATTTTGTGGAGGCAAATTTCCAGCCGAAGAATTGAGTTGGTTCCATAAAGTTATGCGAATACTTTATTTGCATATGGTGTTACCATATAAAATAGAATACTGTACATCGTACATCAATGCAGGTACAATTATTCTCTGTTTCATAGCAAGTTATTAATTGAACTGCAATAGGGTCACTGTGTCACAGACACTCCTATTGATTTTAACTATATTAGAAATCTGAGACATTGGAAGATAAAACAACTTTCCCAAATGATTTGCACCTGGCACTTGGTACTAAACAGTGATCTCCCACTTCAAAGGCTGTCACCCTAACCGGAAGTGAGTCTACAGCCTGAAACTGAAGAACATCTTTTGTAAACGTCTTTTTTTTTTTTTAAATATGAATTGATGATGTTGGTAGGAAACCAAAGCTTTAAAACAATGAAAGCGTAAGTATGGGGTACTGTAGTTGAACTTTGCGACTTTGTGTTATGGGGGTTTGAGAGCCGCTATGCTGCTATGCTATTTGCTGCCATCTGCAAAGCATCATTCGCAAAGCCTTCCCACTCCGTGTTTTCCCATCTTTTGGTTATAGCAGCAAAACGTTAAAAATACTATGGTTTTTTTTAAATAAATCAGTTCTGTAGTATTAGATAATACTGTCTGTATTCTTTATTTTAACTCCTAATGCCATTTTTAATGTTTTTTTTTTACATACTGGTCATCCTTTGGTTGCTAGAGCAACCATTTTAGAAAGTCATATCCACTTCCTCTTTTGAAACAGCCTCTGACACACCCCTTTTTGAGCTCTGTACTTTGGCAACAAAGTATCACAAACAAAACCCTTGCTGTGTTCCAAATAGCAGATTGTCTATTACTCTGAGAGCTGTAACAATAATGGTAGGAACTCCTCCCACAGGAGGCTGGAGCGGAGCACAGCCGTCAAAGAAGCGAGGGTAACAGTGGTGGTGACTAAAAAACTTTATTGGACAAAAGTGTACAGCTGATGGATCCTCTGTCGCGTTTCAGCCCTCAGGCCTTTGTCACTTATAACGGGAGCACCAAACAATTGCCAGCTTAGGTAAGAGTGTAGAATTATACATTGTCACAGGCTTTACATATACAAATAAGAAAATCAAGAGAAAAAAAAGGGGAAAGTAGTATTCCTGCTTTAAGTTGGTGATTCACGGCTTTGGTAGCATTTCTCTGGTGGAGAGGTGAGAAAAACACAAAATCCACGTGGTTATCCTGACAAGGGCCTACATTATGCAGTTTACTTACCAAATTGCAACAGTTTGCACTGTGGGGAGTGGTTAGAGGAGGCGATCGTCAGCACAATATTCTAATAACGTGTTAAAATGTGTGCTGACAACTGGTACAAGTTTCATTTCTCTTTGCGTCAGATAAATCTGCCAGGTCTGAAGTGGCGTTAACCTCTTCTTAGAGATCTGCACCAAATGCACGATGCAATTACGCTTCATGATGCATATCCCCGTAAGGCCGCGGCCAGGGTGCCCCGTAGAAAAAGGGTTCAGAAACCAAATCTATATGTCCACAGCATTCAATCCAATGTATTCCGAAAAACGGTGAATATAAACCGCTTTGTTGAGAAATGTATTTTTGATGAACACTTGTGTTTTTATATTAGCCACTGTTTGTATAGTCTGAGCCAGTGTCGCATTCATTCGTACAGAGAAAAGTCCTGGTAAAACTTGGTTGACTGTTAAAACCCTTTTGCTTCCAGGCAGAATGGGAACAATAGCCGAGCAGAATACCTGACCAGCTGACAGAATCGCTCTCCAAGTATACAGCTCAGGTACAGTATGTACTGTGCCACATGGCTAGACAGACTTGATGTGCCCTCTAGTGTTTGTGAGCAACCAGTTGTATGTAAATCTTGCACTGAAAAAGGGCACACCCCGTACTACAATTTGGTGAGGATATAAAGTCTACGAGCTTGGCTTTTGTATATGAAAAATCGCAGTGGCTGATTAGCAAATGAGGTTGGGCACAATCTAAAATTGTTAATTCATGTTTAGTAAATACAATAACATGCTTGGATACTCAGAGTAACATCTGGTGCGCAGTGAAACTATTATAGGGTTGGCTTTGAAAAGCAGCAATCCCGCTTTCCTGTTTTCTTTATAGTTATAGGATTGAAGCCGAGGTCTCTGGAGCTGAACCCCTTTAATTTCAGCTCCAGAAACACCTGATATACTTAGCTCTGTAGGGGGTGCCGGTAGCAGCTCCGAATGGGCTACGGGGAGCTATCAAAATGGTGATTTCAATGCCCCACGTCAAGCCGGCCAATAGGAAGCCATGACGGTTAATTTGCGGCTTCTTATTGGCCTGTGTGAACGGAGCGTGTAAACCTGTGAAGCTGCTACCGACAACCCAACTTACCTAGGAACTGGTGTCAAATGACGCAGCGGGGTCATGTGAAGTCATGTAACATGACACCACAGCATCATTTAGCGCCGCGTTGCCATGGCGACGCGTCGCCGAAGCCAAGGTAAGTAAGGTACAGAGGTCTCGTGCCTTCCCCGGCATTTAATTTGAGTGCTTTGGTGAAGCGCGCGGGGCCTCTGTAGCCGCCGCGCCTCCCCTCCCCCCAGTTTGCGCACCCCTGAACTAGAGAACAATCGGCTATCCCCATAAGGTACAGAATTTAAAGTTAAAAACACAATTTAATATTTCAATTTTTTTTTTAAATATTTAAAAAAATAGGGGATATGTTGTTGAATAGTGACATTTTAGAAAGTTCGATGGATACAGCGGCGAGGCGAATCTTGGCAGGTTCCCACGCGTCCCGTCACAACCTGCACCCAGCCTTGTTTTCTTCTATAGATACAAGAGCTAATTCCTTCTGAAAACAAAAAAAAGCTCATATGAAAGACAGCATTGATATGGGTTGATATAATGTGACCATCCGCATACTTTCAACTGAATGAGACATTTTTATGCTTGTCTTTCAGCAACTCTGTCAAGAATGTTATCAGAACATTTTTTTTTGATGGAAACACCTGGTGAGACGGAGGGATGAGTGATGGTTTCTTTACAGGTTCTTTAAGTAATGGAAACTAATCTTTCATTCCCAGTGGAAAGATTTGCTCAAGTTATTCATAAACTGCCGTGGTATAATGTATATGTGATTGTGTTTTCACCAACATGAAGCCCGTGGCTGTTTTTAGATACTACGATGTTTGGGGCAAGTAGACCTGTCCATTCACATATTACTCATTCACTCCGAGCTTCTTCTAGATCTAGACCAGGAGTGGCCAACTCTAGTCCTCAGAGCTGCCAACAGTTCAGGTTATCAGGATATCCCTTCTTCAGCACAGGTAGCGCAATCAGTGGCTCAGTCGAAGTCTGAGCCACTGATTGGGCCACCGATGCTGAAGCAGAGACTGATTGAGCCACCTGTGCTGAAGCAGGGATATCCTGAAAACCTAATCTGTTGTACTGAAGATCTTGAGGACTGGAGTTGGCCACACCTGATCTAGACTTTCAGTGCTGGGAAGGAGAGGAACACATCCCTTTGCTACGTCTTTCAACGCTGAATGGGTCAGTTGTATTTGTATATTTTTTTCCCTTAGTAGTCTTATAATAAATTATGGGATACATCCGATCTGAGCGCAACTGATGACTTTTATAAATGTGAAGCCGGAGGCACATTCCATTGAAAAAAGCCAGACCTTTTCAATTTCTACCAAATATTCCCACTTCATAAAACGGTGTACAGTACTCGGTAAGTCAATGCAATACAGCTATTTCCTGTGTGGTGAATTCTGTATCCACAGATAGGCAAAGTAACACACATTACAAACAACATATACAGTATTCTCAGCAATGCGTTAACTTGTACTGTACGCTTATGGCATAACTGGTGTGTCATGAGCCCAGGCACACCAGAGGCCCTACTGATGTACCAGGTAGAGCAGTGGTTCCCAACCCCAGTCCTCAAGGACCAGTAACAGTGCAGGTTTTAAGGATACCCCGGCTTGAGCACAGGTGGTTCAGTCACAATGATTGGGCCACCTGTGCTAATGAGAGGACTGCCTTAAAACCTGCACTGTTAGTGGTCTTTGAGGACTGGAGTTGGGAACCACTGAGGTAGAGGATGACCAGGCTAACCCATTCAGCGGAGCAGTCAGCCCAATCAAAACGGAAGTGGATCTTCTTAAGCGATCACGTGGAATACCAGACGTCCAATGGCATTCTGGTGCCGCCGGACCCCCGGTACCATAAAGGTACTTTTATTGTTGCTGATTTGGGCCGTTAATGTCAAAAAGCAATGTGGGGGGTATAGAAGGAACAGTATATGTATGATAACTGCACTGTAAATTGCTACTGTTTAATCCTAATATGGCTAAGAAACTTGCATTAAATATATGACATTTGGAATAAAAGGTTCTTGGACTTTACACAGATACTACTGTCATGGTGCAGATTATTCATGGGATTTGCTTGGTACATAATTCCATATGGTTTTCTTTTGTGAGTCAGTCAAAGGGGAAACCTGCATCATTCTTCTCAGTGATTGTATCTGCTAGTTATGCAGTGGTTAGTGGGGGAGGTGGAAAGTTGTAACTATTCTATTGTTTCTATGCTTTAATACAAGGACCCGTATTAACCTTTAAAGTCGCAGGGGTCCGAACCTTCAGCACTTCTGCTCATGTGTTCGCTCCTGGAGTGACCAGGCCCTGGAGAGCACAAACAAATAGTGGAGAGGCTCCAGTTCCGTTTTAATCGGGTTGGCCGCGGCGTTGGCACGCTCATAGGGGCCTCTGGTTTGTCAAAGCCCATGCCATAGTTTCTAGGTCTGTGTGTGTATCTGTGTAGTGCCTACGGCCTAGGTTGCCACCACTCCAGGCTTGATCCGGAGACTACGGGTTTAGATCCCGTATCTCCAAGCGACGGGTTTATATATGAGATCTCCAGGCAGTGCCAAAGTCCTTACCTTCTCTGTTGGCGGCATCATCCGGCGGCACCTCCCCCTGCATGGTCCTGTCAGCATGGCTCTGTGATGGCAAATGATGTCACGTTGTCATGACAATGGGGGCGTCACATGACGTTGTGGCGTCACATTCCCATGACAATGGGATGTCTGTAACGGACATGCTCACCAAAAACCTGGACCGGACCGCGGGGCTGAGGTGGGGATAGATCTACACCGACCTTAGACCACGAAGCCTGATCCGGGTTGCGAATTCCGTGGTCGTACGTAGCAGGTCGAGACTGGAGAAGGCAGGATAATCCGTGGACAAGCCGGGGTCAGGATAGGAGAAGGCTGGGTGAACAATATCCATGCTGAGGTTCGGCAACAGGACGCTTGGGCGAAGGTGCTCCAATGAAGACAGGAACAGGAGATCCAGTGCTTCAGCACAAAACAGCACCCCCTAGCCGGGTACAGCTGTGAGTAGTGGAGACCACCGGGAGAAGGAGATTGCAGCAGGTAACAACGATGCAGGCCTCTACAAGGAGAATATGCAGCAGGTATCCGGAAGCACCGATGCAGGCCTCTGCAGGACTGGAAGCAGGACACAGGTACTGCAGACAGGACAAGAAACACTGAGGCTTCAGTGTAACCGCGACCGCGCGGTGGAGTCTGCCAGAGCTAAGACAAGAAGGCCAGGCAGGCCAAACACAGGCTGTGGCAAACACAGTTACTAGAACGTCTATGACCAGCCCTTCCTGGTGAGCGGGGCAGGAGTTAAGTAGAACAGACAGCCAATGAGAGAGAGCTGCACAGGACTGCATGAAGCAGACTTCAGTCCAATTGCAGAAGCAGAATAGAAGGGAAGGGAAGTCGGACGAGCACTGCTAGTGAAGTAAGGCTGGAGGCAGGGTGCAGCAAAAAAACTTTATTCAGGCATACTAGCCCAGGTTAAAAAACACGAGGAGGATCCTCTGACGCGTTTCGTCCTACCAGGACTTTGTCAAAGACCGGAGGGACATCCCCGCTCCCATCTCCTGCCCCGCGGGGTGAAGGGTGCTGCTGGGGGGGAGAGGGTGATGATGCGCCGATGCGGCGGCCATTTTTTTTCCGCGACCCCGGTACTAACGCGGTTGTCTCGGGGTGGACCCCGAGGACCGCGTTATAACGGGGTTTACCTGTATATATATATATATATGTGTATATATATATATATGTATGTATATATATGTATGTATATATGTAGCCCGGGTAAGAAATGGGGCTATAGTTCTATCCTCCTCCAGGTATAATTCCTGATAAAGGCAGGTTGCCAGGAGTTATCATGGGTTTCCCCCACTTCAAGCACTTGCCCTGAATGGTGGAGGTAGGTCACCTGACCCTGTGTCCAATCAAGAGACACATGGGCAGTGCCTGCTGAGATCATAAAAAGCAGTGCATTTCCTATTTAGTCGGTCTGTGTGCTCTGTCAGTCTGACAGTTTAGTGATAGTGTGTTAGTGAGGAGAGATCAGCTCATGAGTAGAGCTGATATAGCTATAGTTAGTGAGGTGGACCAAATACCTCTCACCCTGCTTAGGGGGTGAGGGAAGAGCTAGCTAACTCTGGATGCTCTTTGGTCCAGAGTGGCGGCAGGGACCATCACAAGGGAGAACAGTTAGTGGACTGTGCATCAACTGTACCTGTCGGCTGCTGCGGCTGCCCAAGAGAATAAAGAGTCTGCTGGTTTTAAAAGATAACCTTGTGTGAGACTGGAATCTCTCATCCCTGTGAGAGGGATTTCTGTGGTAGGGATTCCACCCCACAGCCCTGGGGCTTACTACAGATGGAGGCGCTGCACCATTGAACGAGAACAAAAGGCACTCACCCCAGTAACTTGTCCTGTTGTCCCCTATGTCATCGCGGGAGACTCAGGCCCTCCTGTTGCCAGCAGGTATGCACCACACAGAGACATATAGCCAGACCCCAGAACACCTTAGGGGACCTGATCTGTGATTGGGTGGGGGAGTATGGTGTATATATATATATATATATATATATATATATATATATATATATATATATATATATATATATATATATATATATATACTGTGTATATATAATATCTCTCACACAATGGAACAGACCATTTCGAATAAAACATTCTTCACAAGTTATCTTAAATTCCCTATATCCTCTCCCCCTTTCGCCCGGGATAATAAAATAAACAGCTTTTTTTTTTTAATGACCCCCCATGTTGGGGACCATATTTCCGCTTGTGCAGGATTGCAGAATGGAAAATAATGAGTTCTGTGACAGGCAGGTCCCTGTGATTACCTCATCCCCTGGCACATCTGGAAGAGATTACCGAGGCCGGCGTACAGTTACTGCACTGAAGCTGGTCCATGGGAGGCTGATGGGGGAGGGAAGGGGTGTGCTGCTTCTCTGTTCTCAGACTGCGCAGTACACCCGGCATCCAAATAACATTATTATTTCGCTTCCCAACGCATTATGGCAGATACTGTATGAGCAGTTTTTATGCCATATGCAGAAGACCCCGTTCATGATAATGGTTTCTTCCCGCGCCGGATGGCAGAAAGCTGCTTAGTATACATGGGCCTACACCTATAAATCCAGATTTAATGTGTGGGGCAATCCTCATCCTCTCACCTTCCTCCCTGATCTTTTAAGCAAGCATCTGCGATACATAGTGGCAACGGTGAGGCTAAAACCTCAAGTAGCCGAGTGGTAATGTCACTTGACTGTGAAGTGGGTGAACCCGGTTCAAAATCCCAGAGTCCACTCTTTATGGCCTCGGGCAAGTTACTCCGTCTCTCTGCACTTCAAGCACCAAACTGACATTGTAAGCTCTATAGGGCAGGAACTCGTTGGGCCTGAAAAATTATAGGTACAGTGCTGTGTACACAGCCAGCGCTATAGAAGATAAAAATGGTATTTCGAATATTAATAATTTTAATAATATATAATATTATAATACTTAAACCCCCAACACAAACTGCTCATTTCACTGGTATTCAGAGGATAGAGAGCAGCATTAGTGGTTTTTAGTGTTTCCTGGGCCACTGTTTTCTTTATAGAGGCTTTAGACATTTGGAAGTCAAGTCGGGCTCAGCATTATTTTATATTGCACCATAATTGTTTGTATCCTGTGCCTATTAATTTGCGTGTAACTCACTGTTCCCTACATGGTTGGTTTCTGGGGAGTAATTGTAAATACTTGTTTTTTGTTCTTCTTTCAGCCCTCGTTAACGTGCCGGTCCCAGTTTGGGCGCCATACAGATGTAGCAAAGGTTATTGCTCCTGCTGGCATGTTATATTGGGATATTCACTCCTACCTGCCATCTACTACACTTATTCCCCCACCTGCTGTCTGTAAGTCTCCCAACATATCACTTAGATTGTAAGCTCTCCGGGGCAAAGTTTTCCTTTCTTATTGCCTGACTTGCCAATGATGTGGCAATGAACTCTGCTACATCTGTATATCGGACTCCTGCTTTGCCCATGGAAAAATAGCTTACTTTTTCACTTGTAGAAAAATATTCATGTGGTTATCCCATTGGCCACAGATCTCCTGGTCAAACATCTTTTCCACCTTACAAATGACACATCTGAATTTGATTAATCCCCCTATAAATAGGGGTGGCCGACTCCAGTCCTCAGGGGCCACTAACAGGCCAGGTATTAGGGATATCTCTACTTTAGCACAGGTGGCTCAATCAGGGGCTCAGTCGTTGATTAAGCCACCTGTGCTGAAGCAGGGATATCCTTAAAACCTAACCTGTTGGTGGCTCTTGAGGACTGGAGTTGGCCACTCCTGCTCTATATTATGTGTGTTCTGTAACTCGTTTATTATAGTTGTTCTCTATAAATGTATTGCCCATACAAAAGAAGTACGAACTCCTATTAACACTCCCCGAATCTCTCTCCTAGGCAATTTTGGCCAGATGACTGTAAAGTCATTTAAAACACTGATGCTAAGAGACTTGGGTTTCAAATTACTCAATGCTAGAAGTATGTGTGGGAATGTATGGTGCTGATAACAAGGGAGATATGGAAATGTAGTGATGATGCTAAAAATCAGTGGGGGCGGACTAAATCAATGAAAATCACAGGCAGAGTTGACATTTTTGACGATTAGACGCACAACTGTGGCTAATTCAATTGAAATGGGAAACAAATGGCAAGACATTCTTTCCACAGCCCATTGCAATATCCTGCAGGTTGTCACAAAATCCAAGTCTTTGCTACAGGAAAATTCTGATTTCCGCAATCGGTGAACGTTAACCACATTTTCCCGGCACACAAACAGTTACAGACAGCAAATTCCCCACTGGAGGTGGAAAATACCCATTTTAAATGGCATCCCGGATTTTCTCATATTAATCCTGCCACAGCCAGAGCCTTTCCTGGCTAACAATCAGTACAAAGCCTCACAGTACAGCATTTCCTAAGTGTAGCATTACGTTACTAAATGCTGAATGCTCTCGCTGCTCTGCCTTACATGGAAGGGGCTTAACACCCTTTCTGTTACTTCTTTCTGTCTCTGCAGTTTCCATTTCTTCAACCAGGAGGAAGCTTTTAATGCGGGAGTTAATTGTTCTTTATAGGGGATGTGTGGAACCCCCCCAGACTAATGGCTGCAAGAGGGACCCCTTACAGTGACATCTTTAGCGCGGAGCAACACACTTCTTATTAGATCATTGTTCTCCCCTGCTGTGCTCTAAAAGCTACAGGTTGCACATGAAGAGGTCAGCTTTTAGCAGGAGGCTTGATCCGAAAACACATGTCGCACAATTCGTCCATCCAAATTGGTTCCTACGAAAATGTGTTCAGGATTTTAACATCTGCGAAAATAATGCCTAAAATCTGTTTGTGCCTCTTGATTTTAACATGATACTATTAGGGCTGCCGGACTTGAGTTTCCACCTGGGCCCTCCTTGTTGGCTGCCTTGCGAGACCCCCCTCTCACACACACCCTCATTCTCTCATCCCCCTCTACTTATCTCCCCTTCTCACACACTGTCCCCCTCTCTCTGAGCCCTTTGTCTCTCACTCCCTCTTCCACCATCTCTATTACTATCTCCCTCTCTTACTCATCCCTCTCTCCCTCTCACATCCCCCCTTCTCTCACTCCCCCCTTCTCTCACTCCCCCCTTCTCTCACTCCCCCCTTCTCTCTCTCTCCCCCTTCTCTCACTCTCTCGCTTCTCTCACTCTCCCCCCTTTTCTCTCTCTCTCACTCCCCCCTTCTCTCACTCTTCCTCCTCCTCTCTTACTCAATGCCCTCCCTCTCACACTTAATCCCCCCTCTCCTCTCATACTCAATCTCCCCCTCTCTTGGAGTCTTGAACTCAGTTGAGATCTGATAAGATTCTATCACATCCAATAACTGTTTGCTTAATGCTGGACCCTGTGGCATCAGAGGGGTTAATACATTTTTCTGTGCAGTTTTGACATTGATACTGCTGTAATTCAACTCAACCCCTGCCTCCCACTCAACCCCTGCCTCCCACTCAACCCCTGCCTCCCACACAACCCCTGCCTCCCACTCAATCCCTGCCTCCCATCACACTAAATCCCCCCACCCCCATCACACTCAAAACATCCCCCCAGCACACTCAAAACACACACACATGTTACCATGTGGAGGGAGGCCTCCGTCCCGTGTTGGTGGATACATAAATCGGGCTTGACTTCTGGGTGGGCCCAATTTCCTGCACCGACCAGTGGACCTGGAGGGATTGGGGTGAAGGCCCCCACCGCAGCAGCTGGGAAGAGCTGGGACTCGCTGCAGCCTGACACAGAAGTTGGACCCGACCACCGGCCGGGCCAACTTCCAGTGCTGGCCGGGTCTGGGACATTTGTCCCAGCTCTTCCATCACCGGTCAGTGGCCCTGGATACAATGTATTTGTGTACAACGATTAGAAAAGAACCTTTACAGTCAGGCAAAAACACACAGTTCTCAAGAACTCACTGCAGGGACCCAAAGCTAAACTGCAGTGAGTTTCTGAAGCAATGACAGGGCCCAGCCCGAGAACAGATGGTTTGGCTAACTACAGCGCTTGCAAATAACTTTATTACAGCCAGAAACTAGGGGGGGTTAGTCATTAAACTGTGATAGTGCTGGTCGTGTCACTATCACGTGGAAACTACTATCGACTTCAAATTATTATTTTTTTTATCATGATTTATTTATGGTACAATTTAAAGGTGGGGTGCAGTGCGCAGAGACAGCGGGGTGGGGGGAGACAATTCTCTAATATGACGAGAGGGGGGTGGGAGGGATAAGAAACAATTTCCCCCCCCTTTATTATTAGGGGGAGGGAAGAGTTCCCCTAAGTATACAACCGACAGTGCAACTCCATTTCCCACACTCCCACCTGGGGACGAGCACCCCTTGCTCAGAGGACTAAAGACCGTAGCCCGGCCTACTGAACGATTCAGAGAAGATTCGAACAAGTCTCTTCTTTTTAAATCCCAGTCTATAACATGCTGTAAAAAGCCGTAACATTATACATTTTTTCATATCTGTAACATATTTGTCTCTCCTGTAGTTCGATAATTTGGCCAACAAATAAAAAGTCTGCCGCCATATTATATGTAGACATAACAAGGCTCCTCAGTTGGCTAGCAACAATGGCACGGGTCACTGTATGTGGCTGAAGTAATTAGCTTGCTTTCCAAAGCTGATGAATGAATATGGCAATCTTCACAAGCAGGAAACATAAATCACCTTATGAAACGCGTTTGGCTGGGCCGAGAATCACTTTATTCTCTTGCTGGTGGCAGGAAAGGGAGACTAGACTTGGAAAGACACAGGCTGCTGCAGCTGAACGCCTGTGCCGCAGCTGATTTGCAGAAGAGCGAGGCTGAGCATGAGGATTAAATAATCTGTTCCTTCCAGTGTATAAAAGCAGAACAATCGAGATCTGTTTCATAAAAAAAAAAGAGAGAATGTTTTGCTATTACAAATATGCGGGGCATGCTACGGCAATTACAACAACTCGAAATATGGTTCAAATATTTTGCATGGTTCTTTTGTGCTCTGGTTCTATTACATTGTCACTAAGGGTACGTTTACTAATTACAGACACCTGTCCATGGAAAGTATTATGGCGGCTTACTCTATCTTGAGAATGAAGGCCCCAAAAACACTTGGGCTTCCTAAAAATGGAATGAACACTAGCATACGGTTCAAACAAACATGGCAACTCTCTTGTATACATGTGCATGAGTGGGAACACACTGATGAACGGAGAGACAGAAGGTGATGCGGTCCGCTACAAGTGATAGATTCTTTGTTTCCATTGTAACTATTTCATCTGCCACCAAATACAAAAAAATACAACATTTTTTAACACAAAAAGGGCTTTTGTATTTGGTGTATATTGTGGTTGAAGTTCCACTATGGATGCTGTTTAATTTAGGGATCTACATCCACCCCCCCCCCCCACACCCCCCTTGAGGAAATGGTCTAACCACAAAATGCGTAGGGTTATTGGGCTACAAGTTTGGCTTGGGGGGAGACTTCTGTCCTTAAAAGACGCGCGGATCCTCTGTAGCTGTGCCAAGAAGAGTTCGCTGCCAGCAACCCTGTGTCCACTGAAGCAGCACAAGAATGGAGCCGGGGTGGAGAGATAGTTGTTTATACTGATACGCTGTTTTTTTTCTGTCTCTACATTGTGAGTACAATACTTGCCATGCAAGTTTTTAATGAAAAAGTGAATATACAATAAAACACACTTGCTGTATGAAAGTTCTTGCTCGTATGGTTTTTTTTTTTCCTTCTGGAGTCAGAACTCCAGGGTCAGAAGTACTGTGTATTCAAGTGACACATATTGCACCGGGAGGGGGGGGGGGGCAAAGGAGGGGTTCAAAGGTGAAAAATGCAAAATCCTACTTGATCTCTTAATGAGAAAACCCCAGAGAATGAATCACTCAGCTCTTGGATATTATCCTGTGCTTATATACATGTTGATAGCACAGGTGCAAGTTGGATGTTTTAGCATTAGGCTTCTTTTCACATGGAAAGCTACTGCAAGAACACTCAGTCCAACTTTGAATCAAGCAATATAAGTTGAATTGCATGACATACTAGTTCATATGCACATTTAATAGGCCAAATAATCAAAGTGTACTGGCTACAACATGTACTCTTTCAACGGTTCCTGTTGTGACTATATTAATCAGGCGAATGCATGAAAGTAATTCAAGCAGGTCCTGAATAATAATTGTTAATGGGCAAATTGTGCAGAGCCACAGTGTCTGTATCTGCTATTATGTTCAACTTGCTACACATCCGTTCCCTCCCACTCAGGGCTATTCACTAAAGCTTCAGTAAATTGATCAGTAGCCTCAACCCTGGCTTAAGGGAGTAGTTTGGGTTTCACCAATTAGTACAGAAATGTAATCATCATAATGGTTGCACAAGAGAATTCATAATTAAACCATTTGTTAACGGTCCAGTCCGCCCTGCTCCATTCCTTCTCCCTCCCCCACTTTTTTTCTTACATGAATAGGAAGCAGGGGGGCCCCTGGAGATGAATAGATGGCTCTGGTCCTGTCCCATCCAGGGCAAACAAAAATGCGCTCTCAGTCTCATCCATCGCGGCTTTTTATTGGCCCACAAGATGCGGTGGGAATTAAAATTGGGGAAGTCCCAACCGTGCCTTTCCCAGGCAGTATCTAAGGAGCTACGGGCTCCCCAGAGCCGAAATTAACACAGTTCAGCTCTGAGGAACCTCTGCTCCCAGGTAAAGAAAAAGATACAATTGAGACGTGTGAAAAGTGGATAAAAGTAAGCGTAAGCTTGGTGCATTCCTTGGCAAGCTTCATAAAATTGGGAGGAGGGGGTTACTGTGCTGTGAAGCCAACTGGTCTAGAGCATGCTCAGGACTGCTGTAAGCATAGTTTGTCTTAAGCGATACGTCTGCAACGTATGCAAGGTAGCCAAACAAGCTCCCCTCACAAAAGGAGCGCTATTTGTTGAGTAATCAAAGCCAGCATAGTCTACTGCAGGGTCTTTGAAGATGTGGGGGGGGGGGGGGGGGTGAAATTACATTACTCACTTCAATATCGCCTTTCAATTCCAGGCATAATTAATGCAGCTGAGCTGATAAGGGGAGAAGAATTATGCATGACAAGGGGCCAGGTGGGATGTAAGATAATTTCTTAGAAGATGCTGATATAAAACCTAATAACTTTGTGGCTCAGGGAAATGAACCATAGCTGGTGTACACACTGTATAACTATTAGGCACGTACAAACTCGCCAGGGATGAAGCTATTTGATGCACGCTTGAGGCTTGGAGATTACACAAGAATGTTTAAAGTAAGCCTGGTCACGTTGACTTAGCTGATAAGACCGGTAGATATACCTGTATGATCTAACATGCTGTGTCCCTGTTGGTGAATTTATATAAGACGCCAGGCTTTGCTTTCCATATAAGATGCATCTCCACAAAGGTGCGTTTCCTTTGACTTGCACGTTAAAACAAATGTCCTGGACTCCATGCTTCTCTATTAATATTTTTACTAGAACAAACCACCCAAAACAGAGCTATCAGTGGAGGGATTGTCCTTGCCCATTGACCAGCACAGACACTGTGGTCTATTGATTAGAACCACTGCCCCAAAGTTTTATATAGTAGACAACGATCACTGCAGTAAACAAAGAAACCCTAAGGCTGCGGGCAGGGTGAATGAGAGCGCGCTGGCGCTCGAGCTCGGCGCTCATTTGGCTCCGGCGATTTCTGTCCTGTTAGTTGCGTGTGGGGGGGGGGCGTGATGGGGGGGCGTGGCTGACGTCATTGGGCGAACCACTCACGTGACGCATCAGTGAACAGCAAAATCAAATTTGACTGTCTCGGCAAGCAGCAAGCTCACGGGCACGTGCGCACACGCACCTACACCCTGGACTAGCGCATTCAGAATTACCACTCTGATCGCGCTAAGCATGAGCATGCGTGCTTCGCTTCACCCTGATCGCAGCCTAATGCACATCCAACATAACAAATTGTTTACTTCATTTATATATTTTTTTTTCTCATAAGTATAGGTCATTTAGTTGAACCTTTTGGCCAAAACGTATTTATTTTAAAATGTGTTACCAGGAAGTAATACATTGAGATTTACCTCTCGTTTTCAAGTATGTCCTTAGCACACAGTTATGATGACAAAAACATGGTTACAAATACATAGTTACATAAGTGAACAGGGTTATACATTATATACAAGACATTGCATGCACAGTAAGAGATAATATATATTATAGGAGTATGTAACAGTTACAGATCAGATAAAAACGATAGGCCGCTTAAGTTTTGAAAGAACAGACTGGTGGCTGTGAGATTCTCCGATAGATTGTTCCAGTTGTGGGGTGCACGGTAAGAGAAGGAGGAGCGGCCGGATACTTTGCTGAACCTTGGGACCATGAACGGTCTTTTGGAGTCAGATCTCAGGTGTTATGTGCTGCGTGTGGTAGGGGTGAGGTGCTTGTTCCGATAGACGGGTAGCTTGCCCAGAAAGTTTATGTTAAGCTTGCAACCCACGTCAAGGTTGTACCCATTCAGCGGGTTACTACACTATCAATTTTATTCTGTGCCCTGCGCTGCATGGATAAAATGGGAAACAAAGCACTGGTATTGTCAATAGCGTGACAAGTATGCTGTACTTTGGGGTAACAATTTAGAAGCACTGTATGTGCTATGTGGGAGCTACAGTGCCGTTTAAACTGATTGAAAAACGGTGACAATAATCTAAAAAATAAAGTGCCCCCCCCCCCCTCCTTACCTTGGCTCCGGCATTCTGACATCATGACGTCACGTTGCCATGGCAGCCCGGCATCCCGTGACCCCCGTGGCATAATTTGGCGGTGCATTGCCATGGAGACGTGTCGCCAGAAGCCGTCTGAACCAAGATAAGGGAAGTTACAGAGGCCTTCGCCGCTCCCCCCGGCATTTAATTTAAATGCCTTCGGGAAGCACGCGAGTCCTCTGTAACCACCGCCCCCCCCCCCAGTTTGCGCACCCCTGTCTTAGTATATCATACCATGTTATAATGACCAAGGGGCTTAGTTTTAACTGTACCTTCTTGTGCGCTAATAAGGTTATATATCACCACTTTGCAAATTACCAGGACACAAATTGTGGTTCTTGTGAATGAGCCTGTGTTTTATTTCGGACTACAGGTGCCACGTGGAGTGATCTGTACGAGAGGTTTTTGTGATCAAGCAAAGGACTATCAGGATGGTTATGAACCCATTAAACATGACTTGTTTCTGATTACCATCTATTTAATTCTAGTTAACTACTTCTAGTTAAATCTAGTACATGCCAATTGCATATCTATTCCCCCTCGGTGCATTTTAATTAGGTACCATATTACGGGAGATGGCTTATTTATATAGCATGTAAACGCATTCAGTTCCTTTCAGTCGTGTAAACCTGAGACCTTTTCTGTAGATTTCCATGTCGTTGGCTAATTGGCAGAACAGCTTGTATGACGCTCAAAAGAATCCGAAATGAATCTGTAAATCGGTGGGAATGGGATTATTTACTGCCCATACACAAGTATTAAAAACACCGCCTATACATTCAATACTGCCATTGGTTCTTTATAGGCCGTGTTCAATCATACTGCAAGTTTCATTCTGCGCACTTAATACACCTGGGAGGTTCATCCTTACCGCGGCCCGCATATCCGTAGCGGCTGCGCGGGAAAAAAATTCAAACCCCATCAAAACGCACAGTAATTAGAAGAATTAATGAGGTGAAGCTCATGGAGCAACTCTCAGCTCTCCTCAGCCACAAATGGAATAATATCATAAGGTGTGGGACCAGTGGACCTGGAATTAAGAATTGTAAAGAAACTATAAACAAAGAATAGACCCCCAGGGGGATGTTAGAAATGGCAAGTGTGGTGTGGAGCGGGTCTTGGGGAGGAGGGAGACGGAGGGGGGGTTTGAGCCCTCTCCTCTTTGCCCCATCCGCCCCCTTACCCTTTGAGGCTTCTCCCTTCCCTTACCCCCCCCCCCCCCTTCTTCTCTCCCTTTCTCTCTCCACTTCCCTCTTTCTCTTACTCTCCTTATCTCCCTCTATCCCTTTTTTTCTTGGATTAAATGTGAATGAATAGGGAGAAGTCGAATCCCTAAGTTAAATTAAGGGAGTATACATAGATCTCATATATATATATATATATATATATATATATATATATATATATATATATATATATATATATATATATATATATATATATATATATATATATATATATATATAAAATCACCTAGATTCTCCATGATTTGGATTTCTGACTCTTTGTAATGTAAAGGAAAAACATGATGTAAAATACTCCTGTGTGAATTGACTTGATATCTCCCCGATGCTTGTGTCAAAAGAAATAAAATAAAAAGTTTGAAATATATATTTTAAAAAAATCTGAGAGGTTCAAACATTGTGTTTAAAACGAATCTCTCTCTGAAGTACATTTCTTCTATCTCCAGAGTCTCATTGAAGACTTTCAGACTTACCGCCTGAAACGTGAATGTCTTGTCATTTATCGAAGCAAGAGTAGTTCAGTTGAAGTACCATTTATTGGAATAATAAACCATATTCATTTGTCGTAGCACACATAGTTACATAGTTACATTGTACAGTAGATGAGGTTGAAAAAAGACATACGTCCATCTAGTTCAACCTACGCTAAATTTCGGCGACAGATACTTTATCCCATATTTGTACTTCTTGTATATTGTTCCAATACAGTAACATGATTTTGTTCCCCCAGATAACACACAATAAATACCCGATGTCACAGTTTCCATTGAATACAATGGCAATGTTGATGCAGAGTATCACAATATAGCCCACCAGAGGGAACATCTGTATTCACAGGATATGTTCATGAGTGGCACTGAGCATCAGGCCGGCACGTTATCCTATACAGTTCTATGAGACATGCAACAGGCATGTGATGCACCCATCTACAGCATGTTATTTAGCTGAGGGGGTCTCATGATATGAAAATACATGGCCATATTTCACGGGCAATGGCTTGTGCACATGGCTGCGTGATTTAGTGTACTTTAAAGGAATCTGCTTCTATTTTCCACTAGTGTTCTTGAGTCTACGCAGCGCTCTGTTTCAATGCATAGGCGCGTTTCCAGGGCGCGCTGCAATGCTAGCAGACCCAGCTTGGGGCGTTTAGGAAAAGTCTGGAGCACGTCTGGTTTCTTCTTAAAGATTTGGGACATTCCACACTCCCGGTTTTCTCACATTGGTTGTGGCCTCTCTGTTTGTAATTTCTGTGCCAACAACTTCACAGCACACAGAAAGTATGTGGGATTCCCACATCCCATCTGTAGCTGTTATCCCAGCTCTGCTAATTGAACGTGTTCTTTTGCTGCACTCCTTGAAATCAGTTTTTCTGTGGGTTGCAGCTAGTCCTTTCATTTAGCGTGTTCTCCACATGTGCCTCAGATTTCTTTGTGAACTAGTTTAATATTCGTTTCTAAATGTAGCCTGAGCAAGACTAGCAACAGACCTAGATTTAAAAAAAAAAAAAAAATCAACTTCAAATTGTATTGTTTTTTTTCTAAGGCATAACAGACATTCGTACATTTTGTTTGTAACCTGAACTCTCTTGCTTAAACGCCGCGTCCATGCCTCATGACACATAAAACGTCACCAAGGGTAGGGAAGAGAGAGGGAGGGGTGGAAAAGCTGCCAGCTTCTTCGATCCTAGTCCCCTGGAGGACACTGCGTTTTGTCTTCTTCCATCCGACGGATCCTCTGACGTATTCCCCAGTATAATAACCAAGCCTATCCCTGTGTGATGACCCCTTGCCCATCCCTATATGATGCTGAGGCTTGACCATTCCGTCCTATTCCCTTACCTATTGCATACAATTGAAGGAAAACGTACTTAGTCCTGTCAGAGCCAAACTGTGGCATTGCTCACAACTTGGATGTCCGTCTGGGTCAACCAAGGCAGCCAGACCTTTTGGAAATTTGGGCCAGAGTCGTTAACTAAACTTGTCAACTTTTCCATCTGGCAGACAAACCAAATTCTGTTCCGAATCTTTTAACTTAGATTTTTAAAGCAGCAACACGGGTTAACTTTATTAAAAAAATAAATATATATATATATATATATATATATATATATATATATATATATATATATATATATACAGTGTTCGACAAACCTATACATTTGCACGCCCCGGGCGAGTGGATTTAACATCGTGGCGAGCTCCTATTGGCCCAAGCAGCACACGTGTGGTACTAGGTGGCGAGTAGATTTTTTTTGTTCGGCGAGTAGATTTTTTGGTGATTTGTCGACCATTGTGTGTATATATATATATATATATATATATATATATATATATATATATATATATATATATATGTGTGTGTGTGTGTGTGTGTATGTATGTATATATATATATATATATATATATATATATATATATATATATATATATATATATATATATATATATATATATATATATATATATAGTTGTTTTATTACAGGATTGAAACAGGGGGTGTCCAGAACTGAACTGTGTTCATGTCGGTTCCTGGGACCCCCTGCCTCCAGAAATATTTACTTCTGTAGCAGTGCCAGTATCCCTGCATACAGAGAAACTGTGTGCCTAACAAAATGGCCATTTAAGCGTCCCGCACCACGCGGGCCAATAGGAAGCTGTGACATCATCCAGTGCAACTTCCTATTGGCCGCGTGACCTGAACCTTTAAATTCTGCAGATATACCCACACCCCCTACGGAGGTATCTCTGGAAGCAGGGGGTTCCCGGAGCTGAAATGAACAGGGGTTCAGCTCTCGAGAACCCCTGCTTTAAATCTATAATTAAAAATATATATATATTCTTTTAACATTAACCCGTATTGCTGCTTTAACTAAAGGTGAATATTTTATGAAGCCTGAGTATCAATCACTCACTTTAATGTAGTAATCAAATCCTTCTACACGAAACACTTTTTTTTGTTGGTCTGCAGCAAGAACTGATGAGTCCAAAAAGATGAAAGAGCCGTCTTTCAGCTGGTCTTATGATTCTACACTTTGTTAACCCCTTCAGGTCACATACGCCCATAATATATATTATCTTTAACTGTGCACGCAATGTCTTGTATATAATGTATACCCTTTTCACTTATGTAACTGTATTTGTAACCACGTATTATTTGTAATTTTTAACGGCTATGCCCAGGGCATACTTGAAAACGAGAGGTAACTCTCAATGTATTACTTCCTGGTAAAGCATTGTATAAATAAATAAATAAATGATGACGTATCACGTTGGCATTTGCTATTTTTTTTAGGGGCTGTACGCAATCGCGGGCCACGCTGAAGGGGGAGGGGGGCGTCTCCTCATCCCATCTGGCTCAACAGCCGGAACAGAAAACTGATCACGTGATCGCTCCGGGGGGTGGTCCCGTGATGCCGAGGTGCGGAAGGTCCTCAGGTCATAGAGTAGGAAATAAAAAATGAAAATAACAGTGTATAATGCAAGGTAACTACACAATGATAGTCATGGTGAATACTCAATAAAATGACCTTGTATTGTACACTGTTCTTTTGCATCTTTTATTTCATACTGTATCACACACTTAATCAGGACGTGCGCCACTTTTTCATCATCTCATTCAAGGGTTTGGACAATCCGTGGGTTTTTCGGCTGCTGGACTTATTCCTCCTGATCTATTTGATAGATGGTAGACATTTATTGTCACACATTACCGTAGGTGCATTGTTTGTTTATATTGCATAAACCACTGAGTATTGGTATATTCTCAGTGTTCTTATCAGTTTTGGTGAGCGCTGTAATTGCGTATTATCCTATTCTAAATTAAATATCTATGTTTGAAATTGTCGTGAAGCTACAAAGTGATATGATCTATTTGTACAATTACCCCAAATCACTGTCTACATATATCCTGTATAATATGACTGTGAGTGAATGAATATAGTTTAGAACAGGGGAGCGCAAACTTTTCCAGCTGAGCCCCCCTGTCTTCCCTGCCTGGGTGATGGCAACCCCCCCCCCCCCCCTCCCTACCTTAAAGCTGCATCAATATAGATCCAATGTGGTCTTTCTCCCTCCTAATAGAGGTAAATGAGAATTGTAATCCTAATAGAGGTATGTTAGTATTTTATCTGGTAGTGTTAGGCCTTGCGAACAGGGTCTGCCTTGTCGTGGCTCGCAAGCTTACAATGCTTTGGCCAAAGGGTTAAACTAAATGACCCTTTTTCATGAGAATATATAAGTATTTTACTATGTATTTTTGTCATGTTGGATGTAGCATTGGGCTTCTCTGTCGTCTGGTAAGGAGAATAAACAGATATACAATCTTAGCTAATATAGTCATTTTAACAGTTGTCATTCGTCCCCACCAGTGTAACAAAACTCCCTTCTATGTGTCTAATAATTAATCTAGATCAAATATGTCATTTTAAAAGCCAAAATTATCTGCTAATTTTGCTAGATAAACAGTCATGCTCTATTGACGCAAACACTGACATTGCCAATTAAATCATTGTCGGCAAAACATGAATCCTTTATTAAAACAGAACTGTAATGTTAGCCCTTGTTTCCTGTTGCAAAGATAATCATCGGGGGGAAAAAATCTCATACTGTACCTGTATTTGATGACAACCAAACTTCTGTCATATTCGAATGCTAAATAATCTCTGATCTTATTATGTAACGGATATGCTTTGATGAAACAATGAGCACACAGTCAATGTATTGAGTGTGTGGGTGTGGGTGTGTGTACGTGTGTGTGTACGTACGTGTACACACCGAGCCTGGTTTGTGGGAGGTAGTGGGGTGATTGGATATAGACATTGTGTAAGGGTTAATGAAAAGGATTCTCCTCACCAATGACAAGATGATGAATTCCCAGGAAAAGACATAGCTAGTCCCCTGGAATGCACTGAGGTTGGAGTTCTGAAACCACAACTCATCTTTTCCAGATTACCCAGAAATCATTTGGTAATGTAATCAGTGCCCCTCCAGGGAAGCCTCAGGCATATAGATGCATGCAAGTATATGTGTGTATGTATGTATACAGTATATATATTTATTTATATAAGACAAAATGGGTGCAGATACTAGGTAGAATACCTCAGTAGAATGGTCGTGGTGCTCAGTAAAGCTAAATAATAAAAGTAATTAATGATCACTGAAGTGATCAAAACAGCACACGGAGTAAAAGAAAAGGGTGTTTATTCAGTCCATCATGCAGACATATCCTGAACCCTGAGGAAGGTTCCTCTGGAACAGGGCTGGGGGGGGGGGAGAGCCAGGACAGGTGGCAGTGGGTGGCGGCTGCCGGTCCTCTCGTTGCCGCCATGCCCATGTTTCCCCCAGCTGCGGGGCCTCGCTCACTGTCTGTCCCACGCTGAGCTTCTGATGCTGGTGCGAAGCCAGGGCCTCTCTGAATTCGGAACGTGCGCCTGAAGCAAGCGGAGCTCAGCTTCCGGTGCGCACCGGCATGAGAGAGAGGCCCCGCGCGCCCTGACATCAGAAGCTCGGCGTGGGACAGTCAGTGATGGAGGCTCGCAGCTGGGGGAGAGCCGAGCCCGACGGCAACGAGAGGACCGGCAGCTGGGTCCCCCACAGCCACTGGGCCCGGCCTGAGACCATCCTCAAGGAAAGTCTGTATTTTATATGTATTTGTGTGTGTGGTGAGGGGGGGGGGTGTTGTATTTGTTTTGTTTTTTTTAATGTATTTGGGGGGTTTCTTTTTTTTAATATGTATTTGAGGGCAATATATATTTGGGGGGTGTTTTTTTAATATGTATTTAGGGGTGGAGTTTTTTTTAATATGTTTATGGGGATGTTTTTCTTTATATGTTATTGTGGGGTGGGGAGGTTATATGTATTTGGGGTGTGTTTTTTTCTATATGTATTTCGGGGGGGGGGGGAATTTGGTATGTACTGTACTTGGGAGATGGTTTTTTTGGTATGTATTTGGGGTGGTGGGATTTGCATGTATTTGGGGGCAGGGGTTTTTTTTGTATGTATTTGAGGTGTGGGGGGTTGTCTTTGACTGAACCACTGATTGAGCCACCTGTGCTGAAGCAGGGATATCCATAAAACCTAGTCTGTTGGTGGCCCTTGAGGACGGAGTTTGAGACCCCTGCAGAGGGAATTAGGGACAGTGTTGAAACAAGGTGAAGTGACTGCTCATTGTGGGACGGAGTGTGCTGTACCTCAGGTTGGACAATCTTGGGCTGTATAAAGTGAAGTGTTCACGGGGGATTATTGTAGACGTTTTCCTCTTCCTTTCTTGGGATCCTCAGAACTAACTTGCATTGCAACCTCTGTCTACCTCCCACATTGAAAGGTCAAGCAAAGAAAGCATGTTCATATACAGAATGTCATCTTCCTGTGTGCTCCTAACAGGCTTGTCTCCATGATAAACGTTTGCTTTCCTTGAAGCATAAATTCCCAGCAGAGAAACTGGCACCCATGGGACGAGGAAGCGTGCATAACGCCACCATCGCCCATCACCCCGAAGGTCTGCAGGATCCGGGTGCCCACTAAAAAAAAAAAAAATAAACAGCATATTTATATGTTGCTATATTTAATTTAACAAAGTTATTCAATATAATAATAATAATAATAATAATAAACGGTACCATTTAAAAATGGTGACATTGTAATATATCAATTATATTTAATATTGAGGAAGGTAAATGTATAAAAAAAATATCAGTAAATAAGTAAAGATTACATGCGGAAGATTAGTCTGGGACTTGAAGCTGATACAATAAAGTCTCTCGGGGTTCTTTTAATAAGTTTGATCATCGCAGTTCTAAAAGCAAATACGCCCTAGTTAAATTCTGTAAAAAAAATTCTATACTCTCAGGTTTTCAGGATATCCCTGTTTCAGCACAGGTGGCTCAAGCAGAGGAGCCTCTGCTTGAAGCTGGAATATCCTGAAAACCTGACCTGTTGGGGGAGGGGGAAGAGGGGAGGGGGAGGGGAGCTTGAGGACTGGAGTTGGGCACGCCTGGTCTATAGCGATCTTTTTGTACTTGTTAAACAAACACAGATTATGATGGGTAATGCGAGAGCTCACGATCCGCACAAAGTACTCCCAGTGGTTCGGAATACCTGCACTCCTGAATTTCTTATTTTTGCTTCATTTTTATTGTAGTTAATCACAGACATAATATTTCTGCCGGCTCCTAGACTGAAATTATTACGTTTAGATTTCCTGCTTGTTTTCCAAACACTTTTTTTGGGGGGTAGTTATTTAAAGAGGGCACGCAGACACCATTGGAAAGCCAGGAAAGATTGACAATTCTGTAAACGTTTGAGTACAGTAAAATATACATTTCAGTGTCTAATTTAGGTTAAGATAATAAGGGTGTGTTGGTGCTTGTCCAGATCGTCTAGACTGTACAGTAATGTAAAAACCATGTTGGGGAGAGTAATAGCAAGCCTGCTAAGTGCATCGCGTATTAACTGCTTGGTGAAGGGAAGAGTTGATTTACCTGTGACAAAAAACATTGCCTCTAGGGAACATCGCAACATTTGGGACAAATATATAAATATATATATATGTATATATGTGTATGTATATAGCGACATTGTACTGTACATAACGCTTCATAGTAGTAATACACGTGACAATCATATAAATAACAAATAATACAAATAACAGGTCATGGGAATAAGTGCTTCAGACATAAAAGTAACATTTCGGAAGAGGAGTCCCTGCTCCGAGGAGCTTACAATCTAATTGGTAGGTAGGGAGAATGTACGGAGACAGTAGGAGGGAATTAAGGTAAGTGCGTCTGTAGGGGGCCAAGCTTTATGTATGATGTCTAGTATTATCCACGGTGCTATATATATATATACAAATGTAAATACAACTGTATGCGCATGTCTTAGGCAGGTCTGCAACCCCGCCTTTCCCCATTATCACCCAGCACACAGCACTTCCACTGCAGCAAGGGATTCTGGGAAATGACATGCAAATGAGCACACAGTGACACTTTTTGCTTCAAAAACCATTTTTAACATGGTTCCCTATAGACTTAAGCTTGCTGCATGGTCACAGCTTTGAGCACAGCCAGGGTTAAGGTGCATACCCAGGAAACCACCCACAGACAGCTGTTTTGACCTTAATGGGTCCCATCAGTGTGGGGTTGGTTAACTGGGTATGCAAAGAGGCTATGGGATAGGCTATACCATAATACTGAGTTAAGTCTTCAATTTATCATCTGATGGCTACCTGATTGCGAGAGAATTGCTATGCTATATACTTCTCATTCCCCAACCCCAAAGTAAGTGTACTTCTTGTCTGTTACTGTATTATTCGTGTGTTCACGTATCCAAAGGAATAAATATACTTTATTATATCTAAGACTCGTCCCAGTTCAGACCCAGTGATAAATATATGTCATCTGTTATATATATTTATGTGTGACTTATACAGCCTGCCATAATCTCACCGTGACAGGCTTGTATAATAACTGTTTTTGTCACTTTTTTTACTCACCATAACTTAACTCAGTATTATGGTAGGCCCATCCTTTAGCTTCTTTGCATACCCAGTTAACCAGCCCCACACTGATGAGACCCATTAAGGTCGAGACAGCTGTCTGTGGGTGGTTTTCTGGGTATGCACCTTAACCCTGGCTGTGCTCAAAGCTGTGACCATGCAGCAAGCTTAAATCTATAGGGAACCATGTTAAAAATGGTTTTTGAAGCAAAAAGTGGCACTGTGTGCTCATTTGCATGTCATTTCCCAGAATCCCTTGCTGCAGTGGAAGTGCTGTGTGCTGGGTGATAATGGGGAAAGGCGGGGTTGCAGACCTGCCTAAGACATGCAGATGAGCATACAGTTGGATTTACATTTGCATATTTGCTTTGCTGTGGAGGGTTTCTGTCACTTTTTTTACTCACCATAACTTAACTCAGTATTATATATATATATAGACAGCTCAACCCTGTTATAGTGCGATCCGATACAACGCGGATCCGCTTATAACGCGGTGTGAATTTTTTTCCACACACATACACATTGGTGACACATTGTATGCTCATTTGCATGTCATTTCCCAGAATCCCTTGCTGTAGTGGAAGCACTATATGCTGGGAATAATGGTGAAAGGCAGGGTTGCAAACCTGCCTAAGACATGTGAATGTGCTCACAAGTGATATTTTTATTTGATATACTGTATATCCCAAAAACAGCATGCCAATACCTTCTAGAGGTGCATATATAGTAGTTTATAGGTATATAAGTATATTAACATGGGCTCATACAGTTATTGGTAGTAATATTAGAAAAAGAAAAAAAATCATTACGTTGTCCAAAGCAAGGTAGCTAATAAATAAAATAAAAATCCTTGGTTAATCCTTGGTGGGTTGATAGTTCCAAGAAACAGTCCAAGTCCATTTCAGAAATGTTTTTAGAAGGGGGGGGGGGGGGCTGGCGAAAACAAAGTTCCTTTGAACTCGTTCTGAATATTTCAAGCTGTGGGTCTTTTTCTGGGCAAAATGCTTGTGAAAGTTTACAGCTGTGCAATTTTGTCTTTGGTGAGAAAAAAGGGCACATTTTGCATGGTTCCAAAACTTGGGTGAAAAGCTTGTTCATCTCTAGTAGAATTGTATGTGTAGTGAAAAATCAAGGTCCAAATAAATTGGCAAAAGGGGATGCAGACACACAGGAATGAGGCAAAATGTGGGTACTTAGCTGCCGGTGCTCTGTTTCAAAAGGAGTCCAAGGGTCCCAAAGGATGTATAGATAAGCAGAGAGAGAAACAGGCACACGGATTTAAGCAGAAGGCTGTAATCTGCTCACCTTGACAAAGGCAGCGTGACATGCGCCTTTTTGGCACATTAAAGCCTTCTGCTTAAGTCCGTGTGCCTATGTCTCTCTCTACTCAACCAAATAAATTGGCAACATTTTGGCTTAAACAAAAGGTATGAGATAGGGCTGAAACGTCGACCATTTATAAAAACAATTATTGGTGAGTTTACTGGAGTACCTGTTAGGACCTTGTTTCATTGGTACATACAGAATAACCAATCCTAATAATAACTATATTTCTAATAATAATAAAAAATAGCATGTTCTTGTATAGCGCTGCTAGTTGTACGCATCGCTTTACAGACATTTTGCAGACACAGTCCCTGCCCCGTGGAGCTTACAGTCTATGTTTTTGGTGTCTGAGGCACAAGGAGATAAAGTGACTTGCCCAAGGTCACAAGGAGCCGACACCGGGAATTGAACCAGGTTCCCCTGCTTCATACTCAGTGCCAGTCAGTGTCTTTGCTCACTGAACCGCTTTCTCCCTATACTCAAAGCGCGTTACAATTACATTACAGCGCGCAGTACGCAACAAATAAATTGTTACAGGAACAGGTCGCTGCCCAGATGAGATTACAATGTGTGTTTTTGGCACCTGAGGCACAGAGAGATAAAGTGACATGCTCAAGGTCATAAAAAGCCGACACCGGGAATTGAACCAGGCTCCCCTACTTCAAACTGTGTGTCTTTGCTTACAGATTATTGCTTTGTAACCAGGGTTCACCTATAGCAATTTCCGATGTTCTCACTGCTGGCAACACAAAAATGTTTGTTGACCGGTTACATCAACAAAACACTGTGTCTGTAACTGAGTACTACAGAATATTGCTTTAAACAGATGGAAGGAAAATACACTATCTCATTACTATAAACTGAAGCGTCTGCTAACCATCAGGAGCTTCCTGTCACAGATCCCATATGGAGTTCAATATTAAGCAGCGTTTACATATCTAACCCTTTCACTGCTGTAAAGTCCCTTCAGTGCGGTTCAACACGGATCATACTTACAGCAAAAAGGCTGGATCTCTATGCCAGAGCCTCCAGTTCTCAGTCTGCATGAACAGGAGAGAGTATAGGGGGGGTTCTATGGCAACGATATGGTGCAAGAAGACGGGGGGAGAGCTTCCTAACCAACCCCCCTTTTTTTATGTTCAAGTGAAACGGAAATAGTGCATTTTTGAAATGCTTGCTACTTGAGCAAATTATTTCATTACACAGACGGAGAGCCACTGGGCTGCTTTGTTTAAATATTGTTTAAATCAATTTGAAATGCGTAGGTAAATCAACCCGGCTTTTCCTCGCCCCTACTCTTCGTACTGTATGTCCTTCCTCCTTATGGGAAACACAATTTGAAAGCTCAACAAAGATGAATAGATAGATGGTAGAGTAGAGTAGAGGTAGAGTAGAGGTAGAGTAGAGGTAGAGTAGAGGTAGAGTAGAGGTAGAGTAGAGGTAGAGTAGAGGTAGAGTAGATCTTGTTTTCTTATGAACATAATTAACACAAATGGTATTATAAGAGGTCTTCACAAGTGTATCACAATGATGGTCAATACATAGTGTGTAACATTTTTTCAAAGATTGCGTCAATTATTTTCCTTTATAAGTATATTTAAACATTAGATTAAAGTTCTCAAAGTTGTAGAACTCCTATGCTGGTGGGATGTATGTTTCATTGCAATGCAATATCCGTAATGGTCTTCCCATCAGTGAAGTTTTTGAAGCAGCAGTCCAAGTTGCCATTTTAAAATGTTCCCCCTTTAATATGTGCATCAATACAATCTACAAAATAATAAGTAATTGGCTAAGTTGCCGATCGATTCGTTCCCCTGTGATCGATTGGCGAAGTTTTGCTCGGGTGTTCACTAAATGGCTGTCAGTGCACTAGAAGAAGACCAAAGATGCAAAGTTATGTGGGGAAGGTCATGTGACCAGGCAGTCACTAGATACAATTGGTGTACGGCTAGAGAGAGGGCAGGGCTCAAAAAGGGGTGTGCCAAAGCTTGTTTCAGAAGAGGAAGGGGATGTGACTTTGTAAATGGTTGCTATAGAAACAAAAAATGCTTGTTACATTATAATACATTAAAATTTTCATTTAGATGTCCATGCTTGATTATGCAGAATTGGAGTCTGTGAGGTCTCCTTCCCTGGGTTACACCTGATCTTATTGAACGTTACCACTTTAAAGGCCTTGTGGAATAGATACAAACTAATTGGCTTTAATTATGTTCTTGATAATTACAGACACATGCGTGATACATGCACCAGGCTAGCAAAAGCACAACATTACTCTGTATCAAAAACACATCAAATCCCGCAAAATTCTGGAAGGTAATCAATAATATATTTATATAATAATATATTAGCCCTCTAGCTACTAGGATGTCAGGAACCTTCCAATATCAAAAAGGATTATGCAAATTTTATATAACACAGCCATTGCCAACGCATTTTTATTACCCAGATACTATTGTGACAAATTAAGTATATTGTATTAACCCCAAATTGATTGCACCCCTATATTTGTTCCTTCTCTCAACTGTTCTCACGATTTCCAATTTAACCCAGGGTCTGAAGATGAGATTTTACAAGGAGCTCCTAACATTAGGGAGCCAAATAACCAATGTGGGCCTGTCCAATTGCAATTCCAGTTCCTACTTCTCCGTGCCATTGCTAAACCAATTGCCTCCTTATTCAACTCTATTTGGTCATCAGGCCCATATCCCCAAGGTCTGAGAAACTGCTAGTCATTTCAATTTTCTATAGTGGAAATAAAAATTGTTTCCAAGTACAGACCAATTGCTTTCCTACCTATACTATCCAGTCCTGGAAAAATGTGTTCATTCCCATCCATCTATTACAGGAAGTCACATGTTCTTACTCAATTTCAATCTGGCTTCCACCCAAATCATCCCAATGGTTAGGGATAAGTGTTACAGCTTTGTCAAGTAATTCCCTTATGTTTTAACTATGAGAATCAAAGGTTAGGAATCACAGCATGAGTGACGCGTTGAATGTTGGACCCTCCAGATAGCGTAAACCAAGGTAACCTCATTTTTTTCATGCGTCGATACAGAGCCATTGGGACATGCAGTCAGTCAATTTATCAATCAATGCAACGCCCCATATTTTGTTCGTTATGAGAGAGAAAAATTAGGTAAGTTTCAGCAATTTGCCACCACGCTTTTAACTGAAATAAAAATTTGGAAACTAAGATTTCGGAGTGTTTATATTTAGTTGTTATAGGTTTGCACAGTAATACTGTATCAAATACAGAAGTTAATGTTGATCATGTTATCTTGCTTCAAGTTTCTGTGCTCTGGAATAGGGGAACAGGCTATAAACTGATTTCACTCCTATCTATCGGGTAGATTCCAATAATGTATGTGTCTATCTCGGGCTCAAACTAAACACTACAGTGTAACAACACACATCACCGCTAAATGCACCAAGAACTAGATTGGCTATCACTTGAGTCCAGGCGTAAAGTAAATTTTTCCTGTCTTGCCTTCAAATACTTTCTGATCAAGCTATCCGGCTCTCTGAACAAGTTCCTCACCCCTACCATATGCAGCACTTATCACCTGAGATCTGACTCCAAAAGACTGTTCATGGCCCAAAGGTTCAACAAGGAATCCAGCCATTCCTCCTCTTACTGTGCACCTCACAGTCACATCTGGAACAACCTTCCAGAGACTCTCAAAGCTGCCACCAGGTTATTTCAAGACTTCAGCCATCTTACATTGACTCTAACTGTTACATACTCCCATAACATATATTATTCCTAACTGTCCATGGAATGTCTTTAAATATAGTTACATAGTAGAGGAAGTTGAAAAAAAGACATGCGTCCATCAAGTTCAACCTATGCTAAATTTAGACGACAGATACTTTATCAATATGCGTCTACTGTATTGCTAGCTCTAACCATCTGTGGGGTCCCCCAGGATCTGGTCTGGTGCCCTTATGCTTTTCTTTGTTTATGAATGACCTGAACACTATGCATATGTATGCTGATTGATTCTATTTTATATGCACGCAGGACCAGCGTCTCTGACCTTGAAAATGTACCGCAATCTGATTTCTCCAAGGTCAAAAGCTGGATCTCTCTACTTCTTTTTCTTCTTTTTTTTTTTTAAAGGCTAACAAAACTGTAACTTAGGCCAGGTCCCCGCCGGCTACTGCAGTGCCCTCTGTGGCGGATCCTGCAGGGACAAGAGCCGCCCCACACTGGGGCCGGGCCCGCTGCGAGGGGGGGGCCGCCGCGCTGCGCCGACAAACTCCTGCTCTCAAGAAAATTGAGAGCAGGAGTCTTGATGGAGCGCTAGGCCACTCCCCCCGGCGGTCACGCCAATGAGGGCAAACTTGCTGAGTGACATCACTGCCGCACCCCCATCACTCCCCCCGTCATGCCCCCCGTAGCTCTCTGCAGACCGGGGGACTCGGCTGCACGCGCCGCCCTTTCTTGCAGACGCGCGTGCAGCGCAGGCAGCTGAGCCGCAGCCTAACCGTAGTATTGGGGGCTAAAGCTAAACTTCTAAAGCTCCAAACAAAAGAGCTACTGATTAGAGCTTAATCTGATTAGAGCCAACTCTAACATTAATCTCCTTTACCAGCTTTAAATATTTGGGTATATGGCTTGACTCTCATTTATCATTTGCTTTGCATATTGGCACTGACTTTTTTGACTGTGGTGATTTTCGTATGATACAGCTCCCCGCCCCCCATTTACCTTGGCCAGCTTAATATTCTTTACCATTTATTATGTCATTTTGTCTTGTAACTAGGAGCACTCGCAAAGCACGACTGGAGTGCCAGTTTAAAATTGACTTCCAAGTCCTTCAACTCATTTCCAGCTTCATTTAAAATGATCTCGTTGAGGTCTGTATTGTAACTGTGCAAAAAAGTTCTCAATTTTTTAAGAACAGGACATTCTCTAAAAATACGTTGCACCTCAACTCTTTTAAAAGAACAATCCAAGCGGATAATTTTTTTATTTGTTTTTTTATATCACATGGAAGCGGGGGGTCTCCGGTGCTAATCCCCCATTCATTTCAGCCAAGGGGACCCCCTGCTTCAAGAGATACCTCCGAAGGTAAAGCTCTCTGCTTTTTCAAGCTCCCTTGTTACATGAGCCAATTGGAAGATGCACCGGATGACGTCACGGTATCCTTTTGGGCCGCAGGGCGCGGGAGCTTCAGAATGCGGTAATTACGTCATCCCTGCTAGCGATCCAGAGTGGCTACCGGCACCCCCTATATCTGGAATCTGGTTCCTCGGAGCTGAAATTAATGGGGTTTCATTCCAGAGACCTCCTGCTACAGTCCTACAAAAAAATGTTTTCAATTGTCTGCTTGGATTGAACCATTATCTATTGTTTTATTTTTTTAATTTTTTTTTATTATGTTTAAAGCAGGGGTCTCCAGAACTGAACGGCGTTGATTTCAGCTCCAGCAACCCCTGCTTCCCGAGATACATACCTCAACGGAAGGGGGTGTCTGAAGCAGCCCTGACTGGGCACCCGACATGGTGATGTAAAGGCGTGGCATCCCGTCGGCCAATAGGAATCTGCGTGAAACTGGGACTTTAAACAGAAGAAAGATAGCGGCATCGCCTTTTAGTTGTAAGTACCTCGGGAAGTCGGGGTGTCCCCAGAATCAGAAATGAACACGGTCCAGCTCCGGAGAAAGCCCCTGCTCCCCACCTAGGGGAAAAAGATATGTTTTTCTTCAAAGGCATAGGGGCTTGCATATACTATAGCTATGGGCCGAGTTTCTTTCTTTGTGTACAGGGCCACATCCTGCCTGTGGCTTGTTGCCTTACATGCTGTGCTAAATCATTCCTGCGCTGCACCATGCTGCAACGTGCTACAGCGCTGCTGAATCTCTCCTATCCCCCTGAAACGCCTTATTACAAGCTGGCGAGTAGGTTTTTGTTATGGCGACGTTAAATTGATTACTTTTTCAGACACAAGTTGCTTGTCTCTGCAACCTCCCCCCCTCCCCCCATGTGATAAAAAGCTCGTCTTTTTTTACCATAAAGAAAGGGCAAAGTGGATATTTCCGTTTGGAAGTTGCAAGACCCTTTGATCATTTACTGGTACAGGGGCGTCTCTAAAACCTTGAAATGTCCGTGTTGTACGGGGATAAACTCTTGCTAAACATTTACATGTATCGAGAGGGATGCGTAAACATACATGCATGTGTTTTAACAAGAACTTTGCAAAAGCCTTTTACAGCCACTTTAAATGCCTTTCACGTGCTTAGGAAGTTTATTCTATTAAGCTGCAGAGGTTACATGGGAAAATCTGGTGACCACATAAAGGGAGCAGATGCGTCTGTCTGTCTTCGTGGGGCCTTTAATTGTTGAAGTCTATGCCAGATAATACCAATTTATTTGTATGTTAGACGAGAAACGAGTTGAGTAAATTGAACCTTCTCCCCCACACCCCAGACAATCCGTATCATCGGTACCGACCGGGCCAGTTGTAGAATTTTGCCGCCCATAGGCCCTTACCTTTCTGCCGCCCTGGCCTCCTCCACTCGCCACGTCCCAACGTCACATGGCGATGCGTTTCGATAACAGTGGGACGCCGTGTGACAAAACGTTGTCATGGCAACGCGTCGCCATTTGACGACGCGACGCTGCAGGGGGGAGGTAAGCGACCTGCACTCTCCCCAGGCAATCAGTTTCATTGTTGTAGGGGGAGAGAGCGGGGCCTCTGTAACCCACCCCGAAATGTGCCACCCCCCTGCAATTTGCCGCGCTAGACCCATGCCTAAATATCGGCCTGGGTATCAATATGATGGATATACAATACAATAGATATACAGGATACAAGCATCAGACTACCTCCAATGACCAAGAGATTACGCTCAATAGGGAAGGTGGCTGGGGCTCCAGTGACCAGTAGCTCCAGACGAGACTGGAGTAGATGTTTCCCAAGAAATTCAGACATAGTGAGAACATGGTACTTTGTGCGATGAGTCATATCAGCCGTGGCCACACATTCACATTAGCAACTGAAATTAGGACTTGGTCACACTGCTGTGTCTGTTCCATATGTTATGTCTAGTGACTCATGCAGAGCAGTGAGAAAGCCATAGGTGACATTCCATGTATTGCAGCTACGTATGTAATGAAGCAATTCCTAGATTATGATATTATGCGACTATATAGGGAAACATCTTACAGATATTGATGGTTTATAACATGAAAGGTGAAATTATCCACATTTGTTAAAAAAAAATAGAAGTTTTTTGTTTTTCTAGGAAACACAAAGGAAAGCACTTTTACACGTACCCATCGCTCTGCTTTTGTGTTGTAAAATTAAAAAGTTAAGCAGAAAACCAAAAGAAATGGGTAAAAAAAATAATGTGTAGCCCTGTAAGGCCTAGAAATACAAGCAGAGATCTTCAAGGTGCTGTGAAGGCGGCAGAATAAAAAAAACTGTTGTAGGTAAAGAAAAAAGAAAATAAGTGTTAAGTTTTATTTTGTTTCTAAATCCACTGTGGTGAATCTCACCTTCTTTTATCATTAAAAACAAAATGACTAAAAGAAAGCAATATATCATCTTAGAGCAGGCGGTGGCCAACTCCAGTCCTCAAGGGCCACCAACAGGTCAGGTTTTCAGGATACCCCTGCTTCAGCACCGGTGACAGTCATTATGACTGAGCTACTGATTGAGCCACCTGTGCTGAAGCAGGGATATCCTGAAAACCTGTTGGTGGCCATTGAAGGCTGGAGTTGCCCCCCCCCCCTTGCAGACAATATTACTGACCCGTATACTCTATCAAAGGTGCATGAACATTGAGACAAACATCTGTTATAATCTTCACTTAAGTGCGCAGCTCAGATTTTAAATTGTTTGGAAGCACCTGAGTGAGGTTCTTAGTAATGAAATAGACTGGCTTTGTGGAACTGGTTAAAGGGTTGTTTTATTCCCTGTGGCTATGTATAGTCATAAAACACATACCGTGTAAATTATAACTTGCACTGTATTTGCTGGTCGCAGGAATGAGGAGAAAGAGTGAATATGAAATTGTATTCTGGTGTAGGGTCGCCACGTTTAAGCTTTTATAATACAGGACGCCGAAATCCAGTATGAAAGTGGGATGTCATAATGAGCGATGAATGGTTTGCAAACGCTTGGCGCTGAATGGTATCTCCCGCGAGGCCGTTATATGCTTGTTTTTTATAATCAGAGAAGCAGTGGCTCAGTGAGCAAAGACACTGACTGGCACTGAGTTTGAAGCAGGGGAACCTGGTTCAATTCCCAGTGTCGGCTCCTTGTGACCTTGGGCAAGTCACTTTATCTCCCTGTGCCTCAGGCACCAAAAACATAGATTGTAAGCTCCATGGGGCAGGGACGTGTCTGCAAAATGTCTCTGTAAAGCGCCATGTAAAACTAGCAGCACTGTACAAGAACATGCTATTATTATTATTAATCTCTGCGCTTGGCCGGGTGGAGAGAGACGCGCACCGAGTAACGCCTATAGGGGCGGCTGTCCTAGTATTAGAAGATGACCAAGCAGTGTCCTAACTTTATATTTAAAAAATGTAGTAAGGCGACATCTCTCGGAAAAGGGAACTATTACCCTCAACTTGAACCGTCTTACGTTTTTCTGAATGATTTCAGTGCAGTTATTTTAAGTTCAGGCATTGCACGTCAAGGCGCTAAAATACGGAACAATGACGCGTCCCGACAGACCTTTCCGGGAAAACAGGACAAGTCAATGAAATAAGGGCCAGTCCCGTATATACGGGGTCGTCGGGGAACCCTATCCTGGCTGCTTTACAGCGCAGAGGTTTGAGTCCCGGATGCCTAGAGAGCTCCAGGCATCAAACTAGGAGAGTCGTCACTTCGGAGAATATGTATCGAGGCAAAAGTGATGCAATTCTTGGGCAAAAACCTTGCTCCAGATGTTATAAATATACAATCCTATTCATTTAAATGGGATTTTTTTTTCTGGTGCAGTTTTTTTGACCCATAATTTCACCACTTTTGCCTGGCTATATATAGGCCTTGGATTCAACTTTACAAAAAGAAATAGTCCTTTAGAGCAGGGGGCGCAAACTGGGATTTTCAAGGGGGGGGGGGGCGCGGTGATTACAGAGGTCCCGCGCTTCCCCGAAGGCATTTAAATTAAATGCCGGGGGACCGCACGAGGCTTCTGTAAATGTACTTGGCTTCCAGCGAACCGTCTCCATAGAAACCCGGCGTCAAATGACGCTGTGGGGTCACGTGACGCCAGAGCCGAGAAGGGAGAGGGTTGCACGAGCAGGGGGGAGAGATCAGGCTTTAGAGTATGCTTCAAAGTGTTTTGACCCAATTTACCCATGTTTGTGTCAGCAAGTACTGTAGCTTAGTTGTATGGAGCAATAGCAGAAATGGCATACCCCGCATTAACGTACGCAATGGGACCGGAGCTTGTATGTAAAGCGAAAATGTACTTAAAGTGAAGCACTACTTTTTCCCACTTATCGATGCATGTACTGTACTGCAATCGTTATATATGTGCATAACTGATGTAAATAAGGCATTTATAACAGGCTCTATAGTCTCCCCGCTTGCGCATAGCTTTGGTACAGGTAGGGAGCCGGTATTGCTGTTCAGGACGTGATGACAGGCGCATGCGTGAGTTGCCATTTGCCTATTGGGCGATATGTCCTTACTCGCGAGTGTACTTAAAGTGAGTGTACTTAAAGCGGGGTATGCCTGTATATGGTAATATGGGATGCAAGAATTTGAGCTGTTGTAAACATCCTGGCTTATCCTGATTAAAATATTTTCTTACATTTAAAGGGATTTACTGAGTATACATTATATTTTCACTCCACACCATAATGTTAACCCCCTTGCTCCCAACAACACAGGGGTTATTGTGTTTCAGGCCCATCTGCCAATAAGTAGGCTGAGTCTTCTTGAAACAAAGACCTCACAGTACGAGAAGTCTTGCTCTGGTCTGATGTCATTCAGTTGTTTCTGTCATGAAAACCCCTGCGACTCAGTCGCGTTGTACCACTCCTTGCAGAATAAACCATTAGGTAGGCTAGTTGCTGACCTGTATACAATATCACTTGTACATTCTTATGGGTTTGTATGATCGCAACAATTCTGTAACCAAACATACAAAACCAATTTACAATATCACTGCCCATCCCTTCCGCAAGGCTGCTCCACGGCCTGCAAATCATTTAAATCCCTTCAATTGTCATACATCTTGACCTGAGCACAGGAAATGCGTTGATATGGTGAAGATGGGGTTGTTTTGCCTATGTGATGCAGGGAGACCTAAACCCATAAATACATGGGAAATATTTAGGGTGCAGAGCATTGGCAATGTTGCAGGTGTTCACATTGATTATTTGGCCAAATGAGGAGATCAAATTCTCCCAGTATGATAAATACACATACCTCAAAGAAAGTGACTTGAATGGCTTTGAAGCAATGTTGATTGATGAGCAACATTAATATTTTAACGGCTGGATCTGCCCACGTACGAGTGTCCCAGTAGAATCGAGATGATGCCACTGGAACATCCAGCGTGAACTTTTGCACGGTTACGAGGTTCCCCTGAGAGTCTCATTCACTTAAGTACTGGATGTAGCCGGGCTCCCCTCGCCCGCATATTATTGTTGTCGGGTGGGAAGGTTGCAGCAGGGCAGGGAACGCTCCGGTATATCGGAGGTTCCGCGTATTAGGGCGCCGCCATGTTGGGAGTTGGCGCAGGACAGGTGGAGCAGGAGGTTGCGCATGCGCGCGCATAGCTGCCAAAGCCCGCGAAGGAGGAGAGCTCCCATAGGGTGGGGCATAGGGAGCTACGAGTCCCAGCAGCCCCGCGGAACCACGTGACGCACGAGGGTGGTAGAAAGGCAGGAAGGAAGGGAGATATAGGGGTCGGGGCGCGCAAGTTGCGCAGAGCTAGCGGGAGGAGGGAGACGGTACTCCGGTGTAGGGAGGCATTCAGCCCCTACCTAGGCCTTATACCAGGCCCAGCTAGGCCCTGAGTCCCCGTAGTGTGGAGCAGAGATAGGGACTGGCCCTAGATAGGTTCCGGTTCCCTTACTGTGCCGTGAGTGATCGCTTAAAGAGACAGTGTATATCTAGCAGGAGGTCTGGGCTCAGACCCTGCTACTGTTGCTGCAGTTTGTCTGGGTGGGATCGCCCCGGACGCCTATTGCTGGAGCCACCTCGCATCTGGACCCTTTGTGAAGATCCTTGCAGGCCCGGGTACTGGAGTGCCCGGCAGGTAACCAACAAATGCACCAACTATATCATCATTTGTTCAGGACACAGCGGCTGCGCAGTCACCCATACATATTCGCTATCTCACTTGAGGGTGGGGGACATATTGGGTTGGGGAATTGGACACGGGGTGGGATCACCCGGTGAAGGAGGGGAGTCAGCATCCTGCTAGACGCATTAGATAGTGTCTCCTCCAGGGAGGGACACCTGTTGGTTTAGAGATACACATATATAAGCCTTTCAGAAAGTAAAGTCATTGGTTGTTTATATGCTGTGTGTGTGTATTGATATATAAGTGTCCTGCGAGGAACCACTCCCCCTCTGGTGGGAGCCATCGCAGGTGGAGGCGCTGCACCAAGTATCAGGTATTATCTATTATTACGCGTGCCCCAGGCTCTCCGTGGCGGAGGCTTAGGCCCTATGAGCCTACAGGTTATACAGCATATGGTAGCGGTCTGTGTTCACTAGGAAACTGGGCTACATGTACAAAAGCCATTATCAATTAGTAATAGTCAACAGATCTCAAATACTGCAGACAGGATCTTAGGTTCCTATTCAATATTCTGTGAAGAAGTCTTTATTATGCTGAATGGACCTGAATTCTTCTCTGGCATGGGGGAAGCCTCTTCACGGCATATTAAATAGGGGCCTTGGAGGAACTCTACACTTATCTTTTAGTCCCCCAATCTCCTTTTTTTCCTGTTTTCAATATAAATGAATTATTTGTTTAGTGCTTCTGCTATACACATTTCCATATTTTATTTCTATTTATTCAATATTTCTATGACTTTGTTTTATTACCCCTCTCATTTCTATGTTATACTGTTGTTTTCCTGTTGGATTCCAGCTGCTCCGTGTATTATTCCCCTTCAGTATAACACCTCTTAGATCGGTGGCATAGATCTCCAGATGAGTGACTTGCTGGTTATCCCTCAGAGTGGAGAGGGAGAGTCACAGCACAAATAAAATATGTGCAAATCGTGCAGTAATTCCCTGTGGTCTCCAGACTCTGGATATGGAAAGGAATGCATCGTTTATTCACCATTTGATCCCCAGGATGATGCGTAAAGCAGGAATGTTAACCCAGAATCCATTGACTTAAACAAACCACATGGGGAACTCCTCTGGCTAATGGGAATGATCTGTCATTTCAAGTTGTGTCTTTTGCAACATATAGAGCCATACTCACTAAGTGGTGCTATGCCATAAAACACCTTCTATGGGCTGTTATGTGTCTTATGGCCCAGTAACACTTGGGTATCTATATATTTGAAATGTTGAGCATTTGGTCAATTCTAAAGAGGACATAGACCCATATTTACAAAGTGACGCTGTTCTGTCCCAAGCATACTGTGGCAAGTGAGTAGAGGCCAGCAGCTTAACTCAATCCCATATGCCATATAAAAGAGAGGCCTTCTTATTTATTGGTGTTTATTGGGGTACAAAACAGAAATAAAAAAGGACTGAGGGAATACAATACAGGGGAATGGGAACAATGGAAGAAAAGAGGGGGGGGGGTAATAATGGCAAATGGATAGGTAAATAACAATAACTTTACCAAGACAGCTGAGGCATGAGACCTGTGCAGGATGCAGGCAAGGATATAATACGGGTCATAGCAGTAGGGCTGCACCAAAAGGCAAGGGGAGGAGGAACAGCCCAACTCAAAGAAGAGATGGGGGGTTTCCATGGCAACAAGGGTGAAACAAGGAAATGCTGAGAGAGGAGACAGAACAGGTGCTATTCCATAAGATACCTTCTGGTACAGAAAGACCTCATGGCCCATTCCTTGAATTTTTTTTAGCAAAACCTTTTTTCATGGACTTCTGAAGCTAGCAAGGACCTGGGATAGAATAAGGTGAGTACTGCCAACATCACTACTTCTGGGTCGACACTCTGAACCCAATTGAGTATTCTCAATAGGTGGACGAAACGGGAAGTAATCCAGTAGCCTTGGTTTTTATTTTATTTAAAACCATCCTCCATTCTTTAAATTAAAACATCTTAACAACACAACTTGGTGTTTAATAAAGGACACTTACCAGGTCTCTTATATCAGAGTGTTTAAAACACCAGGCGTAAGGGACTGCAATGTTACACACTATAGGGCACATTCATCAAGTGCCGGTTTGGTTGGTGCACCCAGTCCGAGTTATCTCCCATTGACTTGAATGGGAGGTGACTCAGGATCAGGTGCGCTAACACGCACTGGTGCTTGATGAATGTGCCTCTGTGTGATGGTTTAGAAACTGGCTGGTGTCGGGAATGTGTGTGAGATCTCTGTTCTCCATCTGTACAGATTATAATCCAAACTCCAACATTGCTCATTCCATTGCCTATGTAAGAAACCCATATCACAAGGAGGAGATGACAATGTTTAACCACGGCTCTTCTCAAGGCAATAAACATATCGCATCGCATATCGCATATCGCATCGTTTGCCTATATAATCTGCTCCTCCAGATCTTGGAATTATAATGGCTGCTGGTGGGCAAGATGTGTCCACATCACAGCAGGCTACTGGTGAAGATCCCAGAAATAGGACACATTTAGGGTTAAGGAAACCCTAAAGCACAGGCAAGGGAAAAAGTACAGATATCACCTTTTATCCCACTATGGGTCATACCTTCTGTCTTGGTCTGGGGTCTTCATTATGCAACATACTGTAACAGCTGACTTGGAACAGCAATAAAACTTTTTGCTATAAACAACATTTTTTTCAACAAAAGCAAGGTGAAAGTGATACCGTTATAATTTGCTACACAAATATTTTAATATCTAGTCCAGTGGTTTCCAACCTTTTTTTGGTGATGGAAATCTATGTGAAATTCTGAGGAACCCCCAACCCTCTCTAATAGCGTGTCTGAGAGCTGATGCATTTAAGGAACCCCAACCCTCTCTAATAGCGCGTCTGAGATCAGATACATTGTAAGGAACCCCAACCCTCTTTAATAGCGTGTCTGAGATCAAATGCATTGTAAGGAACCCCAACCCTCTCTAATAGCGCGTCTGAGATCAGATGCATTGTAAATTCTTCTGTATTTGGTACAATTGTCAAATGACCGGAAAATTGCAGTGACCTCTTTAGGGATGCCCGGGGAACCCAAGGATTCCAAGGAACCACTGTTGTAAACAATGACCTAATCTTACTGTGATGTGAGCCCTGTATAAATATGCTATCCTATTTCAGTTATATTTGTAACAACTATTGCCGGAAAAGGCCAATGGTTAGCCAACAAAGGTATCACTTTTACCTTACTCCTGTTCATTTTAATATTTCAAAAGCCTTTCTGCCTACTTTACGGAATAGCACGGTATCGTCGTCTAGCGGGCTGGCAATTACAGATGGCGGGGCAGGGAAGGCATGAAAACAAATCGATATGATCACAAGAAGATAAAGGAATTACAACACATCTAGGCCACTGTTTCATAAAGGGAGTTAGTTGAAGGGACCTGTATGTGGAAATGTCATTTCCAGAAGCAGGCGAAGGCTGTACAGTACTTCCTTCTGAATAGTCCTCTAACATTTTAGAGTGTAAAACAAAATATTGACACACTCTATTGACAAAGAGAGACAATTTTATGTTTCATAAACAGCCTTGAACATAATACAAAATGTAACTTCTCATATGGGGGCTGTGGAGAATAATATCGGAAGCACAGCTCCCTATGAAGAATAAGCTGGTAAAAACTTTACTGTTTCAGAAGTGAAGCTCAAATAGTTTGAGACAAGATATCATCAGCATCTTGTTAGCCAAAGTTAAATACATTCCCTGTAGGTTCCAGTTATGCAATATGAATGCACGGAGACATAAATCAGTCATTCGCCGGCCATGTTGTTGCAGCTAACAGTAATTCAAGAACCTGACATCTGAACTGGGTGGGATTTTAAAAAAAAATACAATTGAGACACATTGTATACATTTTGTAAATGAAACGTTCGTTGGGGAAAATGACCCCTTTTTACAAACGTTTGAGAGATCGCAAAAAAAAAGAAAACATGTTTAAAGCACAAAATTGAAATGTTATTGAACTTTTGAAGTTTGCCAGACGAAAACTACAAAAAGGAGCACACCTCGTATACCTGGGAAATATGCAAATTTGGATATGCAAAGTATGTTCGAGTGATTGAAATTAGCCTATATCTCAGGTGTGTTGCTTTTGTGTACAGGTGTCTCTTCACTTGTTATATTAAGGTGTGTTTGGGGAGGTGTATGTCTCCCTCTCTGCCCCCCTTTCCTCTGCCTCCCTTCCCTCTGTCCCTCTGCCGCCCCCCCCCCCCCTTTCCTCTGTACGCCTCTGTACCTCCATTCCCTCTCTCTGTCTCCTCTTCCCTTCCGCCCATTTCCTCTCTGTCCCCCCCTCCCTCTGTCCCCCCCTTCCCTCTGCCCCACTTCCCTCTCTTTCTCCCCCCTCCTTCCCTTCCCTCTATCCCTCCGCCCCACTTCCCTCTCTTCCCCCTCCCCCCCTTCCCTCTCTCTCTCTGTACCACCCTTCCCTCTCTCCTTCCCTCTCCTTCCTTCTCTCCCCCCTTCCCTCTCTCTCTTCCCCCTTCCCTCTCTCTCTTCACCACTTCCCTCTCTCTCTCTTCCCATCCCTTCTTTCTCTCTTTCCCCTTCCCTCTCTCTCCCCATTCCCTCTCTCTCTTCCCCCTTCCATCTCTCTCTCCCTCCTTCCATCTCTCTCTATTTCCCCTTCCCTCTCTTTCTCCCCCCTTCGCTCTCTGTCTCTATCCCCCTTCCTGCTCTCTTCCCCACATTCTCTCTCCCTCCTCCTCCCTCTCTCTCCCCCTTCCCTTTCTCTTCCTCCCCCTCCCTCTCTCTCCCCCTTCCCTCTCTTCCCCCTTCCATCTCTTTCTATCCCCCTTCCCTCACTCTCCCCCCTTCCTTCTCTCTTTCTTCCCCCTTCCCTCTCTCTCTTCCTTCCCTCTCTCCCTTCCCCCTTCCCTCTCCCCCCCTTCTCTCTCCCCCCCTTCCCTCTCTCTCTCTCTTCGCCCCTTCCCACTCTCTCTCTTCTCCCCTTCCCTCTCTCTCTCCCCCCCTTCCCTCTCTCCCCCCTTTCCTTTCTCCCCCCCTCCCTCTCTCCCCCTTCCATCTCTCTCTCCCCCCTTCCATTTCCTCTCTCTCCCCCTTCCCTCTCTCTCTTCCTCCCATTCGCTCTCTCCCTTCCCTCTCTCTCCCTTTCCTCTCTCTCTCTCCCCTCCCCCTTTCCTCTCTTCCCCCCACCCCTTTCCTCTCTCCCCCCTTCCATCTCTCTAGAAAAACAAAACATGTTTTCATCTGGCACATGTGAAAGTTGGATTGAAATTTTCACATTTCACTTCAACTTTGTGAATTTTGGCTAAACTTTTAAGGGTAAAAGTTTTGATCAAATATTCTCCGAACTTTGGCAATATCGCATATATTGTGCTAAATATGTGGTATTATTGGAAACAGAGATGGTTCAATGCTCTAAACAGGAACATATTGGGACCCACAATATCTCTTACACATTACACATCCCTTAAAGCTGCAGTCCAAGCAATATGCTACATGTGTTTTATTTTTTTAATAAAACAGTTCTGTACTATGAGAAAATACTTGTAGCATTTGTTTTTAAAAAACTATAGCTTACATTTTTAATGTATTACAATGTAACAAGCATTTTTTGTTTCTATAGCAACCATTTACAAAGTCATATCCCCTTCCTCTTCTGAAACAGGCTCTGGCACACTCCTTTTTGAGCCCTGCCCTCTCTCTAGCAGTGCACCAATTGTATCTAGTGACTGCCTGGTCACATATGCATGGTCAAATTACACGTGGTGCTCTCGTATTAACTGAAATGGTTGCAAACATACCTACTTAAAGGATTAAAGAAAAGACAGAACCGAAGAAAAGGAAATAAAAATGGCGTTTAGCCGTATAATAAACATACATGGATCAATGCGTTTATTTTACAAGCAGCCAGTTTTTCTTTAACAATATAGGCAAAGTCGAAAATGCGGGAATAGCCCCTGCCCTGAAAAGCTTACAATCATGCGTAGAATAATATATATATTTTATAAGGTGCTGGCGGTGTTTGCTGTGCTGTACATCATTTGCAGAGAACGATCACTGCCCCATAGAGCTTACAGTCTGATTGTGGTACTGGGGGGGCTTAAACTGGGTCACGTTACCACTAGGTCCATGAGGAGTTGCCGTAGATCAGGGGTTCTCGACGCCAGTCCTCAAGACCTCCCAATTGGTCAGGTTTTAAGGATATCCCAGCTTCAGCACAGGTGGCTCAATGAGTCTCGGCTTCAGCACAGATGTCTCAATCAGTGGCTCAGTCGATTGAGCCACCTGTGCTGAAGCTAGGATATCCTGAGATCTGGACCAGTTGGGGGGGGTCTTGAGGACAGGAGTTGAGCACCCTGCCACAGATCACAGATATTTCCTGGTTTAAAGTCCAGAAGAAGTCTACCACGGGTTGTCCAGTTAAGTTGACAAGTAGTTATGGGCAGAACTTATCTGGGTCCTGAGGTAAAGATCAGGAAAACTGCAGGTGGCCAAAGAAGTCGCTTAGTAGTAAGAACACCGTGTCTGAAGTAGTTTGAAGCCGTTGCCTCTTCTTTTCATTCCCCTGTGTCTCAGGCACCCACAATTAGACTGTGATCTCTTTGGTGCAGAAACTGTGTGCTGTATAATATTAATAGTTATTATAAGAGAAGGCTGGGCAATTTGCACAATTCCCAACTCTTCCTAACCCAGCATCTACAGTAACTGAGGCTTCCTGACAACAGGCAGAATATATGCAGGCAGAAACCCAGGAGTATTGAGCCTCTGGGAGTCTGGATCATGAGTTACAGTAATTGAGATAAATCGAGATTGAGTTAAGGAGGCCCGAAAGCAATTGTTACACAATTTAAGTTGCAAAGTAAATCGTATATTTCTACAGTACTTTACCCATACCATGTGCAACCTCGTATCAGGGAGATACAGTATGAGCAGATCTCTTCATGTTCAATCTGTCAGCTAAATATCAGGGAGGTTTCTTAATGGGGATAGTTACCAGCCAGGCTGTAGAGTCTGGTGTATACACTGTATACTCTTTTAGTACTAACAGGCTCAGGCAGCCTCCTTGAATTGGCGTGCGTAGGTTGCCATAGTAATGAGGTATGGTTTCCTTTGTATTCTGGTCTGAAACTGTAATCATTTCACCTTCCCTGGAAAAGCACTGGATCCTCAAACTGTATCATTCGAGATTCCGGTTTATCTGTGTTTATATCTTTGCACAATTGTAAACGTTTAGATTTCGCGTTTGTTGGTTTCCATACTCCCATTGGGTTGCCTATGTCTCCTAACTTTGATTGGGCTGCTACAAGAGGTGGAAGTCAATAGGAAATTGATGCTTTATTTGCAGTTTTTAGTCAAAAAAGCAAGTTGATCAATCAGTGGTGTATTTTTGTTACAATTTGAAACTGGAATGACTACTAATAATGCCTCCAAAAAGGGCATCTATATGGTACTTTCATCCATACTGATCAATACCTCTTCAGGGAGATCTGGTAGAAAACCCCTTCCTCTGACTTGCATTGGTTTGAGTGTTTTTTTTTTATTCAGGGAGAAATTAGAGGATGCAGATGTATTTATTAACTGTTCATGGCTGACTGTCAGCAGGAGACTTCTCTGTTAACAGAGCTGTGACCCAGATAGCATTATCACTCATGTCACTTCTGATCCACCACGGCTTGGATTACCTTGATGCAGCTGGATGGGTAACCTGTCTCAGACGCAGAATATCTGCTTAAACACACCCAGGTAGAGAACCGAAACGCTTTACAAGGTTTCTTCCTGCACTTTACAAAGATCCCTCGCTGTTCCTATCCAAATTCCCCTCTTACTGGGACTAAGTGAAATGCCAGAAGCTACTTCAGAAGAGAGAGAGGGGGGAAAAACACGTCAGTGGTCAATCATATTTTCCCACTTGCATCATCCAACGTGTTTTAAATCTGCAGTGACTGGTGGGGGCCCTCGAACGCTGAACTGCATTTGATTTGAGTTAAATGATATCAGATGGCACTTCAGGCTCCTCCTCTATCCCTCTGTTCGGGTATTTATTTATTTCTCTTACTCCTTGTCCAGATGTTTCCTAACACCAAAAAAAAAAAGAAGAAGAAGTTTTTAAATATAAACTGGCAGCGTGAGGAGCCCGGAAGAGCCGCGTGGCAGCAAGAAACCGTGCGTAGGGTAGGAGGGCGGTGCAGAGGGAGGCTTTGGATTGGTGGAACGGAAGCCAGGGGGCCTCTGATTGGACGGGGGGTTGTTTCTGGCAGCTGTTCCTGACATCCTGGGAATGACCTCAGCCGAATCATGAAGCTGATTAGAAAGCTGTGTTCTCCAGTGAACAATGTGTCTCATTTCTGGGGGCCCGTTTCACAGCCCGGCTTCATTCTCATCTGCTCCGTAACTCTTCTGCTGCTGGAAGGACCTGCCGGTTTTTACGTTCCTGCTGGTTTTAAGGGCCAAGGTCTTCCAATCCCTGATTGTTTTGGCTGCCCTCTTGATTAACCACGCTAAAGTCATGATCGTTCTCTTGTGCACATCAGACTTCCCCTTAGACCAGGGGTGCCCAACTCCAGACCTCAATCCACCAACAGGTCAGGTTTTGAGGACATCCCTGCTTCTGCACAAGTGGCTCAATCAGTGGCTCTGCCAGAATGGCTGAGCCACCTGTGCTGAAGCAGGGATATCCCTAACACCTGACTTGTTGGTGGCCCTTGAGGACTGGAGTTGGTGACCCCTGTCATAGACTGTTGTGAGAGAGGAGAAAAAACAGCTCTCCCCATAGCGAAGTTCTATTGGGATGATACTCTGGTTTACTAGTAGATAAAGGGAGAGAGCAGTGAATAAGCGCTAATGCTAAAATAAAGAACTGTGACAATATAAGTGACAGGTGATTACAATAAACTTGGAACTTAAAGTAGGGGCTGCCTGAGGGAAATATGGTATACACAGACCAATAAAGACAAAGAAAACAGATAACCGGCGCCTCCAATAAAAATAATAATAAATCCAACCAATATTATAGTCCAATGTGGGTGGCAGGAAATCCTGAGTGGAATCTTCAATGAAGCCTCACAGATAGACACACAAACATGTAAGACAAAAACAAAAAAAGAGACAAAAGAAAAAGATCATAGTGTAACTCATAAAATAAGATATAAATCTAAAAAATATAAAAATATAAAAAATCACTGAAAAGATGGGCAAAAGGATAGATTACAAATTGAATGCAATTAACTAAAAAATAACAATACACAAATGTCCATTGGGCTAGAGACGCTAATAAAGCTGAATCATCCGGTAGGGGTAAAATTAAAAACCTACTTACAGCAAAGCTGATTAAAAACGACCTTTAGAACAACTGTCCTGGAAGTCAGACTGGAGCCTCTGCAGGAGATGGAACCGCACGAACTCAGAAGATCCACATTGCCAGGGTGATCACCACTGCCAACACTCAGACCCTCAAGGTAGGTGAAGGTGTCACTAACAGGAACCAGAACTCCACGCCGCTCGGAGAAACGCCGACACCGTGCACACAGACCAACAGGTCGCGTGATGTGCCGGTGACGTCACAATGCGGCGCGAGGGCAGGGGGAGCGCCCAGACAGGCAGAAGAGCTCGGGAAGCTAGAAGGCAGGTCTGACAGGAACAGCGTGCAGCCAGGGGTGGATGATAAATGTCAGTAGCCAAGGAGAGAACCCTACGCATTTCGTGACGCTAAGTCACTTCGTCAGGGGCATGACGAAGTGACTTAGCGTCACGAAACGCGTAGGGTTGTTCCCCCTGCCCTCGCGCCGCTTTGTGACGTCACCGGCACATCACGCGACCTGTTGGTCTGTGTGCACGGTGTCAGCGTTTCTCCGAGCGGCGTGGAGTTCTGGTTCCTGTTAGTGACACCTTCACCTACCTTGAGGGTCTGAGTGTTGGCAGTGGTGATCACCCTGGCAATGTGGATCTTCTGAGTTCGTGCGGTTCCATCTCCTGCAGAGGCTCCAGTCTGACTTCCAGGACAGTTGTTCTAAAGGTTGTTTTTAATCAGCTTTGCGGTAAGTAGGTTTTTAATTTTACCCCTACCGGATGATTCAGCTTTATTAGCGTCTCTAGCCCAATGGACATTTGTTTATTGTTATATTTTAGTTAATTGCATTAAATTTGTAATTTATCCTTTTGCCCATCTTTTCAGTGATTTTTTTAGATTTTTAGATTTTTTTAGATTTTTGTCTTGTTTTATGAGTTACACTATGATCTTTTTCTTTTGTCTCTTTTTTTGTTTTTGTCTTACATGTTTGTGTGTCTATCTGTGAGGCTTCATTGAAGATTCCACTCAGGATTTCCTGCCACCCACATTGGACTATAATATTGGTTGGATTTATTATTATTTTTATTGGAGGCGCCGGTTATCTGTTTTCTCTGGTTTACTAGTAGTTACTAGTCACCTTGATAAAACCCATTCTCAATACACTCTTCCAGATGCCATTTTGAATCGGGCAGCCCCGTCTTATGACCATTCCAGGGGTCAATATGTTGTGGTGCCTTCTGCCAGAGACCACTTACCAATGGAATATCACTTGCCCAAGGGGAGTATCACAACCAAAGACTTGTGTTGACCCTGTGGAGTAATGTTCCTGTTTTCAGGCATTTCTGGACCGAAGGCGTGATCCGTTTCATGAATACGGCTCTTCATAGGAGTTGGGATAATGGGGGGTTGGCAGCCCTGCCTGAGAGGTGAATCTGCTCCGAGAGCGGTCTTTCTATTGGCTGTACAGTGCATGCTGGAGGGTTTTTGTCCCTTTTTTTCACTCTCCATAACTTGTTTTGTGTCAACAAAGCACAGCAGAGAAGCATATTCCAAATTGAGAGAAGAATTAAAACATGACGTCCAGGAACTGGAGGGTAGCAGGCTAAGGGGAAATGGGCAGGAAGTACTCACAGAAAGGGTGATGGATAGGTGGAACCGCTTCCCAGCAGACAGGAAGGGAATTCAAACATGCATGGGATAGGTACTTGGAGCGCAAACTTTCCCCGCTGCGCCCCCTGCTCGCGCCCCCTCCTTACCTTGTCTTCGGCGTCAAATTACGCTGCAGGGTCACGTGTCGTCGTGTTGCCATGGCAACGTGACGTCCCATGCCGCGTTGCCATGGCGACACGTCACCAAAGACAAGGTAAGGGAGGTTGCAGAGGCCTCACGCGATCCCCTGGCATTTCATTTAAATGCCTTGGGGAAGATTGCGGGGCCTCTGCAACCACCGCACCCCCCCCCCAGAAAAATCTTATCCCCCCCCCAGTTTGCGCACCCCTGTAACAGGCCATGGTAATTACGCATGAAAGCCAAAGCATCAAAAAGGGTCTGAGGTTTTACGGCAGATAGGAAAAGGGTCCGACAAAGTGGGTTTACGTGGTTCTTATCTGCCGCCCGCGGAAGCCGTGCCGCAGGTTCCACTTCAAACGAATTGCCGACTCGTTTATTAACCCCGTGGGTGCTGGAAGACATGCAACGCACGCTGACGCAAGATGCTACTGGCTGCTCTAGCGCCAATTGCGTCAAGCAAATCAGCTCCCCAGTACCAGGGGCTCACAGGACGGACGACTGCGGGGGCAGCCGAGTACAAGGGAGATCCTGACTTTTGACACGGTAACTGTATTGAAGTGCATGGGAGCTGCTGATGTGTGTAAGAAGGGGGAGTGTGATTAGTAGATGGGGAACACCCTCCTAATGAGGGCGAGTGGAGAGATATGCAGAGGGACGAAGCTTGGCAGGGCCGGCCGTTTCCACACACAGCAGCGGTACTTGGATGTATTGTTGTGAAGTTTTTGAGCAGTGACAGTGATGAATCCCAGCAGCGGAAACATTGTTTGATCCAATTTTAACCTCTCAGCTGCCAAGGGGGCCTGCAAGGCTTTGAAAATCCATGCGTTGGCAGGAGGGGCGTAAAAAGAGCAGGACTGCTGCTTTCTTTTCCAAGGTAACATAAAGACCCCACGCGTTCAGCATCAGTATATGAAGCACAATGTGCAGCAGAGAGAAGATGCTTATGAATACGTTTGGGTGTGTTCCGTAGCCTCCCAGAATCTGCTTCATTCCATGGTGGCATCGTACAGTGGTGTTAAACTGCAGTGAAGGATTCTGGGTAATGACCGGCAAAGGAGAGCTCAGAATGAGTCACCGTTTAGCTTCCTAACAATTTCGAGCATTTAAGTGTCTTTGTTAGCATCTGCCTTAGACATCTTGCAAAGGAGTGCAGGATCCGAGAACCAACTCAGACAGCTTTTTGTCCTTTTGTACTCGTCAGTATGAGCTTGCCTAAAACCTGTTAGTAGATACACAATGGTGAGTGTGTGTGTGTGTGTGTGTGTGTGTGTGTGTGTGTGTGTGTGTGTGTGTGTGTGTGTGTGTGTGTGTGTGTGTGTGTGTGTGTGTGTGTGTGTGTGTGTGTGTGTGCGAGTGTATGTATTTAAAAAAAAACCTGTCACGGGAGACCAGGTCTCTTAACACCTTTTAACCGGGATCATTCGATAGGCAAAACAAGATAGTTAAATAAAATGAGGTTTATTCAGTAAACCCGCGTATACACAATGAATATGACCGGGAAATCCCTCCCGGCTTCCTGGTCCTCTTTTTGGCTAAAAACCCTAGCCACAACCGCTACGTTCTAAATATATATATACTAGCTGATATACCCGGCTTTGCCCGAGATGCCAAGGGAGCCATCTCATTGGCATGAGGCGGAGTGACGGGCCAAAGGTCCAATGTGATTGCCCCTTGACACAGGGAGACACAGGACGGACAGACAAACACACATACAACGGTTTGAGAAATATATATATTATATTATTATTATATATATATTATTATATATATATTATGTGGTAATGGTTGGGGTTTCTCAGAGCTTGGGTATTTGTGTGTATAATCAGGAAGAAGTGTAAGGAGCCTGGGGGGTGGGGCTAAGAAGAGAAGGAAACAGCATGGAGTGGAGAGAGGTGAGAGGATGTGTTTGTGTCTTGAGCTCATCGTGCTTATCACCATTGTGTCCAGTATTTTTGAAGAAGCCACCTCGCAACCCTAGTGGGAGGTAGAGGGTCTGGCTGACCAACCACGGAAGTCTGGGCATAAGGGTTTGCCCGGTCTGGCACCCTCCTCTGCCAGGCCCAGGGCGAATGTCCAGCTCCCCCCCTGACAGCGGCCCCGTCAGTCAGTCTTTCTTCTTAAAGAAGATGATGGCTAAGAATTGCAGTGTTATGCTTCCGGTACAAGGGTACACCATGACATTAACTGAACTGTTGATGCATTTCGGAGGTGATTGCTGCATGAACTCCTTTGTTATATACAAAAAATGCCTATCGCTCACCAATCACAATTTTAAATGTACTCCCATGGTGCATATGGGAATAAGGTATACATGTATACAAAGTCCGGTCATACACAAAGGGTTGGCCGGGAAAGAATCCCGTCAAATTGCACTCAATGGGGGCATCAATGGGTTGGACAATGTATAGTCCAAGGCAATTGTAACCCTATATATGCCAATACGACGAAAAATAATACAATTTTATTTCACATAATAATAGTAACAATCATATATAAAGTGAAGGGTACACTTGTATATATACCCTTCACTTTATTTAGGATTGTTACTATTATTATGTGAAATAAAATGTTATTATTTTTTCGTCGTATTAACCGTTTGCTGCCAGGCCAGCTGCGACCCAATGCTTGGCAAGGCTGCTCTGGCAGCAGAAGGGTTAATAAATGAAACCAATGGGGTTCCAGTCCCTGCCGTGGAGGAGCAAAAACCAATGCAACGTGCACTCTGAAACGTGCCATTTTAATGGGGAAGAGCTGAAATATATCCAGGATAAAGTTTATTGCAGTTGGATATTAAAACATTTTTCGTGTGCGTGTAATCTGTTACGTGACACTGTTCCAAAGTCAGTGCTGAAGTCAAACAAAGTTCAGAGTTTTGAGAGAGGGATATTTTCATAGGGTTGCAGCTTATGTAAACCAGTGAGACGTCTCCGTGCAGAGGAGACTCATCTTAGAAAAAACAGGAAAAAAGTGATGCATCCAAATTGGTCAAAGTTCCTCAATAACATATGTAAATGATACTGGATAGCAATGGAAAGTCCATGAATGATATGGCAATTATCAGGTGCGGGCTAGGAGTCTAGTGGGGTCCACATGACCACCACAGTTGAAACACCATAACAGCCCCCCCTAGTAACCAATATAAAATGAACAGAGGCACTGGTAAACATATGCATATATGTAGGGGCGCTCTGGCCCTATTACCTTAGTGCTTGCAGGACTTCCAGATATCCAGGGCGTGCAGTTCATCCAGGTAGATAGCCAGCAGGAAGATAGGTGAAGATGTGTTGCACTGCCTCAATTTCCAACTCCCAATGAGACCGGAAAAAATACAAAGTGAGCACTCAGCTAAACAACAGGGCAGGTTTATTGCAGGGTGGTGCAGCAAGGGGACAGCAAAGCCACACGAACGCACCTACGCGTTTCGTGCACGGGGCACTTTATCAAGGTGACAAACAAGTGTAAAACTGCGTGATTTATACTCACCTGTACTGTGCCTCGTGCAGCCGGGTGTGACGTCATCGTCCCGCGTCGCAACGGGTCGCGGTGACGCGGCGTACACAGCCATTGGCTAGGCCAGTCAGGTGGTATGGTAATGCTATCTGACTGTCTTTTTTTCTCTTTTTTTTCTAAAATAAACTTTATTAACAACACATAAATGTACAATAAGATAAAAAAACAGAATTAAAAACGCATTTCAATACTATAATAGCAGTAGATCCACACAGGCATAGACAATGGATATTTGTCTATGCCTGTGTGGATCTACTGCTATTATAGTATTGAAATGCGTTTTTAATTCTGTTTTTTTATCTTATTGTACATTTATGTGTTGTTAATAAAGTTTATTTTAGAAAAAAAAGAGAAAAAAAGACAGTCAGATAGCATTACCATACCACCTGACTGGCCTAGCCAATGGCTGTGTACGCCGCGTCACCGCGACCCGTTGCGACGCGGGACGATGACGTCACACCCGGCTGCGCGAGGCACAGTACAGGTGAGTATAAATCACGCAGTTTTACACTTGTTTGTCACCTTGATAAAGTGCCCCGTGCACGAAACGCGTAGGTGCGTTCGTGTGGCTTTGCTGTCCCCTTGCTGCACCACCCTGCAATAAACCTGACCTGTTGTTTAGCTGAGTGCTCACTTTGTATTTTTTCCGGTCTCATTGGGAGTTGGAAATTGAGGCAGTGAGACTCATCTTAGATACATATTTAGTTTTACATTAAAATGGCAATCCGTGTGGCACTTTAAAAAAATAAATATATATGCTTCCTTTTATTGAAAACTAATTAACTAGGCTTCCGATCAATTCGTTCTCCCGGGATCGATCAGCAAAGATCCTGCTTCCCAGGGTTCACTAAATGGCTGCCTTTCAGTTTCAATCAATCCTTCAGTCAGTGTAACTCAGCAGCTACAATGTATTCTTCTATTACTAAGGTTACATTATCTATTGTTACACTTTGCAGCTCACACTGCTGGGGAAATTGGCAGCAAATTATCATAAGGAAAGTGTTACAAAGATCTTGCACTGGATGGGGAGCTGTGCAAAAACCTGCTATAGCAGCGTTTCCCAAATGGTGGGTCGCGACCCGTCACCGGGTCACGGAAGCAAAATTGCCGGGTCGCAGCGAGGCTGGCCGCACGGCGTCCCCCCTCCCTCCTTGCGGCAGCCCCCCCCCTCCCTCCTTGCGGCGGCCCCCCCTCCCTCCCTCCTTGCGGCAGCCCCCCCTCCCTCCTTGCGGCGGCCCCACCTCCCTCCTTGCGGCGGCTCCCCCTCCCTCCTTGCGGCGGCCCGAGGTGAGGTGCGGGACAGTGCTGAAGTGGTGCAGGCTGCTATCGCTGGGGTGTCAACGGTGATTCGCTGACTCGGGCTCCAACTGCAGCCCCGCATCATGATGTTGCCGCCCATGACATGCTCCGCCCCCCACAGGACACGATGCCCGGCATGATAGGAGGTAGGAAGTGGTGCGGGGGCGCACCTGTGCCTCCGTTCCTGACGCTCCCTTCCCCTCAGTCCCCTTGGTGCGGGAGATAGGCGCAGGGGGTGGGCAGTGGTGGTTGCGCGGTCGCTGGCGGGCAGAGGGAGACGTGGAGCCGCCTGCTCGGATCGCGGGCCTTTCCTCTCTCCCCCGCCCCCCCCCCCCCCTCTCCAGTCACTCACATCCGTCGCTGCCTCTGTAATAAATTGTGTGTGTGTATATAGGGGAGTGTATCTGTGTGTGTGTGTATCTGTGTGTGTGTGTATGTATCTGTGTGTGTGTATGGGGGAGAGTGTGTATGTATCTTTGTGTGTGTATGTATCTTTGTGTGTGTATGTATCTTTGTGTGTGTATGTATCTTTGTGTGTGTATGTATCTTTGTGTGTGTATGTATCTTTGTGTGTGTATGTATCTTTGTGTGTGTATGTATCTTTGTGTCTGTATGTATCTTTGTGTGTGTGTGTATGTATGTGTGTATGTATCTGTGTATGTGTATGAATATGTGTGTGTGTGTGTGTGTGTGTGTGTATCTTTGTGTCTGTATGTATCTTTGTGTGTGTGTGTGTATGTATGTGTGTATGTATCTGTGTATGTGTATGAATATATGTGTGTGTGTGTGTGTGTGTGTGTGTATGGATCTGTGTGTGTATCAGCCACAGCCACTGTGTGCATCAGTGGCTGTGTGTGTGTCTGTGCAGGCCAGCAGTGGCTGTGTGTTTGGTCTGTCTGTGTGAGTGTCTGTAGGTCAGTGACTGTGTGCGTCTGTGCAGGTCAGAGAGAGGGTGGGTGGGACAGAGATTAGAGAGAGAGAATAGAGGGGATTGGGAGAATATACGGTATGAAATCTGTATGGACATTCATAACGGGTTTTTTTTACCTATAGGCAATAAAAATTTTAGTGGGTCACGAAGGAGAAGTTCAAAAATAACCGGGTCACGGAAAAAAAAGTTTGGGAAACACTGTGCTATAGGAATGGAAGGAAGCTCAGTATATTAAAAGTTTTTTTTTTTTTAAATGGCATTAAATTGAATTTTTTTTTAAAAAAAGGCAGTAAGTATTATCTAATACTACAGAACTGATTTATTTTAAAAACAAATGTATTGCATGGATTGCCTCTTTAGGAAGCAATTTATGTTTGCAGCTTTGCTGGAAATGTCATTTATTTCATCTTTTTAATGCGCTATTGTTTCATATGACCATGCATATGCATCAGCACGCTAACGTGTCATATAGTCAATGGTCGAAAGGGTTAAAATAGGCATGCTTCTTTAAAAAGATCTGCATTTGTTTTTCACATTGAGGCAGAGCTCCGGGGGTTCTGTCTTCTAGAAAGCGTTGTTTGTGCTGTAAAAATAGGCAAGTGGAGAAGTTGTCCTTTAGTGCAAAAAGAAAGTGGTATTGCCAGTTTGAAAATGCAAAGATTAAGTAGGGATATAAGGCAGGGGTGCTCAACTCCAGCCCTTGACCCCCCTCCCCCCCCCAAACAGGTCAGGTTTTCAGGATATTCCTGCTTCAGTACAGGTGGCTCAATCAGTCCCTGCTTCTTTGACTGAGCCTCTGATTGAGCCACCTGTGCTATCCTGGAATTCTTAGTATATAAGGCAAGCACAAGCTGATGTAATGTATTTATAATGTACATTGGCGTGAATAAAAATTCAAAGGCCAATTTGTATGTATAAACAGTCACAGACCTCTATATCTTGACAATAACATATACATACATCTTAAATTACAACAATCTGCCAACATCAATCTCTTGACAGAAAAATGTGAGCGGATAATCCAAGTTGGCGAATGCACTGATCTGGCTTTATCTGCAGTGAGGTTTTGGGGTAATGCAATGCTGCCCTCTCCTGGTGAGATTACTTTAAACACCCCCAGTCCCTCCAATATCAATAACTTGTGTTAGCAAAATGGACTGTTGTATGTTCAGGGTCTTTTGGCAGCAATGCAAAGCGGGTTTTTTTAACATTTATTTACCCAGGATTTAAGCAGGGGGTCTCCGAAGCGGAACCTCATTTATTTCAGCTCCGGAGATGCTCTGCTTCCGGAGATACAGACCTCCCCCATAAGGCCTCGGGCAGGGTGGCGCTTAGCGGGCGCGTTCACGCTGGCCGCGATGAAACATTGCGGCAAGGTGTGTGGCCAGAGTGAGCCCAGCGCCTGAGCATGTGCGGTGCTTAGCTGCTTGCCAAGCAAGCAAACTTGAATTTGCCGCTTGCACCGCCGCCGCGCATGAGCGCCTGCATGCCCAGCGCCACCCTGGCCGCAGCCTAAGGCTTGTTCTGTAGTGTGTGCTGGCACTACGCGAACGCGTGTACACGTGACGCACACTTTTTGAGTGTACAGTCGGTGCTGCCGGGAGCATCAGGTTTGCAGTGTGTCTGTGTGTGTGTGTATATGTACGTGTATATTGTGTGTTATTAATTTATTATATATTTTTTAAATAAAACGACATATTTAGAATAAATTATGTATTAACATTGTACACACACACACACACACACACACACATACATTACAGCGGCGGTAGCGGCGCGAATACTTAGTTTTCTGAGTATTCCCCGCTATCGCCCGGCTCAACGCACACTGCTGTGCGCGTGCGCGGCCCTAGCATACAATGGCTGGCTAACCACAGCCAACTAGAACTGTCGTGCGCGCGCACGACGCAGCGCGCCCCCACTATATTATGGGCCTAATGCGTCCCGGGAGCTGGTCTGGCTCAGCTAGCTAGCATTAAGGGAATCAAATGATGGCCAATAGGAAGCCGGGACATCATCAGATTTGGCTTCCTATTGGTCTGCGTGACACAGGAGCTTGAAACTATAAACACCAGGTAGCCCACCTCTCTCCCCCTCTCCCTGCCCCCACCTACCTCTTTCTCCCCATAACACCTTTCCGCTACCCTCCACCTTTCTCTCTCTTTCCACACCACTCCCGCCCCACTACCTCTTCCCACACCTCTCCCCCCTTTCAGCCCCCACCCCTCCCCTTCCCACTTCTATCTTCCCCCCATTTCTCACTTTCCCCCCACCTCTCTCTTCCCCCAATCTCTCTATCCCCCACCACCTCTGAACCCCCCTGTAACAGGGGAGTTATCCCTGTTCAGGTAATGTGCCTCTAACCCAGCAGTGTGGTGGTTAACTGACGGTAGTCAATTAACAAACACCACCTGCCTGATTAGATGGCTTAGAAAAGCCTGTCTTTTGAGACAGAAAGTGAGACTCCTTAGCTCACACCTGAGCTTTACTTGGAGACAGAGCAGAGATTCCTTAGTCCACAATGGGGCTGAACCAAGGAAGGAAAGATGTCTTGAGCGACAAGCTGGCCACAAGACAAAGGGGACAAGATTCTAACCTGGAGCCTGACATTTCCTGTGCACACAAGGGTGCGGTTCCAAGAGAGCAGAGAAACTTCCACTACAACAGCCCAGCTAACAGATAAGACTTTCATTTATAAGACTTTTTATATCTGTTCATTTCACGCTATATGTTTGGGGCTGGGAGACATGCTTATCTAAAGGGAGTTGTTGAGTGCATAGTATTTCCCTAGAAATACTCCCAAGTGAATAGAAGCTTTGTTTACCCCTTGTTTGGATGGTTTCCTGATGTTAAGGAAACAGGCTCAATAAAAGCCTTATTTAATTTCACCATAACCAGTCTCCCTTGCATACCTCTGTGAGCATCCGCCTACACCCCCATTTCAGGACCCCCCCCCCACCTCTCTCTCCTACTCACCTCTCGCCCAGCCCTACTTTTCTTCCCCCCCACACACCCACTTCTCTCACACCCCCACACACCCACTTCTCTCCTCCCCACATCTCTTTTACCCCATACCTCTCCACCTCTCTCTCCCCCTTCCCCCTCCTCTCTCTACCCTCCCACCTCTTTCTCCCCCTCACCACCTTTCTCTCCCCCCCTCTCTCTCCCCCCCCCTCTCTCTCCCCCCACCTCTCTCTCCCCCCACCTCTCTGTTCCCCCCACCTCTCTCTTCCTCCACCTCTCTCTCCCCACACCTTTCTCCCTCCCCCCACCTCCCTCTCTCCCCCTCTCTCCCCCTCACCTTCCTCTTTCTCCCCCCCACCTCTCACTCTCTCTCCCCTCCCCACTTCTCACTCTCTCTCCCCCCACCTTTCTATCCTCCCCACCTTTCTTTCCCCCCACCTCCATCCCCCACCTCTTTCTCAACCACCTCTCTCCCCCACCACATACCTCCCCCATCCCTCTCTCCCCACACCTCTCACTCTCCCCCCACCTTTCTATCACCCCCCCACCTCTCTCTCTCTCCCCACCTCTCTCTCTCCCCACCTCTCTCTCTCCACCTCTCTCTCTCTCCCCACCTCTCTCTCTCCCCCACCTCTCTCTCCCCCACTCCCTTCCCCACCTCCCCTCTCCCCACCTCTCTCTCCCCCACCTCTCTCTCTCCCCCACCTCTCTCTCTCCCCCACCCCTCTCTCTCTCCCATCTCTCTTTCTCTCCCCCACCTCTCTTCTCTCCCCCACCTCTCTCTCCCCCCACACCTCTCTCTCCCCCCCACCTCTCTCCCCCCCCACCTCTCTCTCCCCCCCACCTCTCTCTCCCCCCCACCTCTCTCTCCCCCCCCACCTCTCTCTCCCCCCTCCCACCTCTCTCCCCCCCCCCACACCTCTCTTTCTCTCCCCCACCTCTCTTTCTCTCCCCCACCTCTCTCCCCCTCCACCTCTTCTCTCCTTCTTCCTCCACCTCTCTCCCCCTCCACCTCTCCCCCTCCACCTCTCTCCCCCCCACTACTCCCCCCCCCCCAAATCTCTCTCCCCCCATCTCTCTCTCCCCCCACCTCTCTCTCCCCCCACACCTCTCTCTTCCCCCCACCTCTCTCTCCCGCCCCCCACCTCTCTCTCCCCCCTCCCATCTCTCTCCTCCCCGCACCTCTCTCCCCCCCACCTCTCTCCTCCCCCCCACCTCTCTCTCCCCCAAACTCCTCTCTCCCCCCCCCACACCTCTCTCCCCCCCCACACACCTATCTCCCCCCCCCACACACCCCTCTCTCCCCCCCCACACCCCTCTCTCCCCCCCCACACCCCTCTCTCCCCCCCACCCCTCTCTCCCCCACACCCCTCTCTCCCCCCCACACCCCTCTCCCCACACACCTCTTTCTCCCCACCTCTTTCCCCCCAACCTCTCCCCCCACCTCTCCCCCACCTCTCTACCCCACCCACCTCTCTCTCCCCCACACCTCTCTCTCCCCCCCACCTCTCTCTCCCCCTCCCCACCTCTCTCCCCCACCCACCTCTCTCCCCCCACCTCTCTCTCCCCCCCACCTCTCTCTCCCCCCCACCTCTCTCTCCCCCCCACCTCTCTCTCCCCCCCCACCTCTCTCTCCCCCCCCACCTCTCTCTCCCCCCCCACAACTCTCTCCCCCCCCACAACTCTCTCTCCCCCACCTCTCTCTCTCGCCCCCTCTCTCTCTCGCCCCCACCAGCCTCTCTCCACCCCCGCCTCTCTCCCCCCCGCCTCTCTCCCCCCTGCCTCTCTCTCCCGACTATCTCCCTCCCCCCGCCTCTCTCTCCCCCTGCCTCTCTTTTCCCCCCACCTGTCTCTCTTCCCAACCCACCTGTCTCTCTTCCCCCCACCTGTCTCTCTCTCCACCCCCTCTCTCCCCCCCTCTCTCTCCCCCCCACCTCTTTGCCCCCCACCTCTCTCCCCGCCCACATCTCTCACCCTCACCTCTTTCTCTCCCCCACCTCTTTCTCTCCCCCCACCTCTTTCTCTCCCCCCACCTCTTTCTCTCCCCCCACCCACCTCTCTCCCCCCCCCACCCACCCACCTCTCTCCCCCCCCACCTCTCTCCCCCCCACCTCTCTCTCTCGCCCGCCCTCTCTCTCTCCCCCCCTCTTCCCCGCCTCTCTCTCCCCCCACCTCTCTCCCCCCGCCTGTCTCTCTCCCCCCGCCTGTCTCTCTCCCCCCACCTGTCTCTCTCCCCCCTACCTGTCTCTCTCCCCCCACCTGTCTCTCTCCCCCCCACCTGTCTCTCTCCCCCCACCTGTCTCTCCCCCCCCCCTTTCTCTCCCACCCCTCTCTCTCCCACCCATTCTCTCTTGCTCCCCCATCTCTCGCCCCCCCCACCTATCTCCCCCCACCTCTCTCTCTCGCCCCCCCTCTCTTCCCCCCCCACTCTTTCCCCCGCCTGTCTCTCTCCCCCCGCCTGTCTCTCTCCCCCCGCCTGTCTCTCTCC